>NW_028277053.1:12110000-12410000 GCF_059951505.1 Python bivittatus
AGACTTTGATTTGGCTGCCTTCACTCCCCACCTCCAGAAGTGAAAGCAGAAGGTGACAGTTGTGTTCCCATCATAAGTCCCTGGCAGGCTAAGATGTGCAGGCCTTCAAGTCAGAAAATGAAACAAAGGAAAGTCTTTAACAATTCAAGTGATACCCTCATTTTCAATCTCTTAGTGTACGATGGCAATATTAAATGCCATCATGATTTAATGATGCACTTAATTACTGCTGAGAATAAGAATCCTGAAATGTTAAGGAGAAGCCAGGAAACAAACAAGGGTAAAATGCTTGGATACCCTTTCTATTTAGCGATGTGGTGGTGCTCTTTAATTTCATTTTGTGTTCTTCGTTTCAGCTTCATTCTGAAAGAGTTTAGCGCTTGCCAATACTCGTCTTCAGTCTTTAATTGATTCTTCCAATTTCTACAGCTGTGAGCATTCTAATCAATTAAGAATCTTCATTGAACTGTGTCCTTCTGATTTATATTGTCTGATGTCGCTCATGTGCGACAAGTGCACGAATGTTTGTATGCATTCATTTGGTGGATAAATTCGAATCTAGTTCTTTGTTTGGCACTGGTTCCCAGGCCTGCATATATAGTTAACCAAATAAGATAACTTGGAATTGGAAGGGATAGAATGGCTGACATCATTTTAGACAGCAAATTAATATTGTTGTACAACCCTAGCTCTTTGGAATGTTCCACAATATTTTATAAAGGAGACCATTAGTCAATTCTTGGTTCTGTGATCTTCTGTTTTTTTTTGTTTTTTTTGACTTGAATAAATAACAACAACAGTTGCTGTAGAATGTAACATTAAAGCATGGATGCTGTTAAGGCAAGATTCTTTTTTTCCCCCATGAAATGCTGGCTGGCATGTAATTTGCACATCCAAAAGAACATTTCCAACATTTCTTAACCATTTCTAGCATCCTTGGCATTGATAGGGCTCATCGCTGTTTGAACTATATAACTTTCCACAGGGCTATCACATTACTTTTTTGTTTGTTTGTTTGTGCCTTCAAGTCAGTGTTGACTCCTAGCGACTACCTAGACAAGTCCCTGCAGTTTTCTTGGCAAGATTTTTGGAAGGGGTTTGCCATTGCCTCCTTCCTAGGGCTGAGAGAGACGGATTGGTCCAAGCTCATCCAGATGCCTTCATGCCTAAGGCAGGACTGCAACTCATGGTCTCCTGGTTTTTGCTTAATGCTTTAACCACTATATCAAATTATGGCTTTACAAACTGCAGACAACCATCCTGTTTGCTGTTATTTCTGTAGTCCTCCAGGTTTTTCCAACCCAGATCTGATAGTCTTATGTCCCTACCTGCACCTTTGGGAGGTAGCAGCATTAGCACACTTCCACAGGATAGTCATAAGCATGATGCATCTCTCTAGTATTCCTTTTTTCATTCTTACTCTTATAATTACTGATATGGCCAACAAATTATTCTATTGTACCTCAGTGTTTGGTTTTCGTCTCTCAAAGGCTTTTCATCATGCAGTTACAAAGCCTTGGTGGAAACAAAAGAGGAAGCCAATAAGCCTTCAATTATGTAAATGGAGATTTTGCAGCAATATTTCTAAAACAGCAGTAATGAACTCAGCACTGGCTTTGCTTACTCAAAGACACTTCATCTTGGACAGATGAACCATTGTATATTCCCTTCTGTGGAACATGTTATGGTTCAGTTTTCCTTGTTAGAACTGAACAGTTTCTCCACTTTACTAAACTAGATGGCATGGAACATTAAAGGTAACCCTGCCTTTATTGTGCAGATTTTTTTTTTAAAACAAAGTGGATTATTAGAGTTGTAGATGGGAACTTAAATCTTAGCTGGTTTGCTATAACCCTGAGGAAAATCCCTTCCTTGAAAGTACATTTCCTTCTGGAGTGAAATTTCCCACTGCCTCCAATCCATTGGCTCCCATTTGGTGCAACCATATTAATTACACTTCTCTAAGGTGCATAGGATTATGCAGACTGGCCCTCCCTCATCCTTCCTTCCTTCCTTCCTTCCTTCCTTCCTTCCTTCCTTCCTTCCTTCCTTCCTTCCTTCCTTCCTTCCTTCCTTCCTTCCTTCCTCATATAATTTTTATTGAAAGTTTTAACAGTCATAATAAGAATACAAACTAAAATAGAACAAAGGAAGAGAAATAACAGAAAAAGCTAAAATAATAAGAAAAAAAGGTAGAAAAAAAGTAAAAAAAAAGAGAAAGATATAAAGAAAGGTATAAAGGTATAAGGAAGTAGCTTCTGATATCCTCACAGCAGTTATAAGTACAATCATATTTTAACCTCTCTCTCTAAAGTTACATTATGACTCTGTTCTCTCTATAATCTATCCTGTCTAATCATCAAAACTATAAATCAGAAGTTCATTTTTTAAATTTTTATGCAAAAAGTCCATAAGGGGTTTCCAGTCACCAGTAAATGTAGATATTGTCCTTTTTCTAATCAAAGAAGTCAGTTCATCCATCTCAGCCATTTCCATCATCCATCTCTGTCAATTTCACCAACCATTCAATCCTAAAAAGAAAAGTTCTGGCTTCAACTGAATATTAATTTTTACATGTCTACCACGCATGATAAAATGTCCCTTCGTGCTGCTCACATTTTCAATATACATTTGAAATGCCTTTATACATTCTAGATCATTTCTCTGGTATCATGTACCAATAATACATCATTTTATAAAAATCTCTTTAAGATCCCAATGTAGTGTAAACTTCACTCCTTTTGACCACATATTTTCCCATTGATCCATCTGTATATTATAATCAAAACTTTTAGACCACTTTATCATGCATTCTTTAACCTGTTCTTCCTCTGTTTAGAATTTCAGCAAAAGTTTATACATTTTAGCAATTACATGTTCATCATCAGTACACAATTGTACTTTAATTTCTGTCTTATTTTGCTCATAAGTCTTTTTATCCATTTTGTATCTTTCTGATAACTGTAAATGGGAAAACCATTGACAACTATATTCTTCTGCTATTAATTGCTTACTTGATTTAATTTTAAATTACCCTTGATGGTTTTCCAGTAGTTCCTGGTATGTCGACCATTGACAGCTATATTCTTCTGCCATTAGTTGCTCTCTTGATTTAATTTTATATTCCCCTTGATGATTTTCCAATAATTTCTGGTATGTTAACCATTTGTCTTTGCCTGCTGTTTCTCTTCTATGGAATGCTTCTTGTACTGAGATCCACAGAGGTGTTTTCAGGCACAGCCTGGGTTTCTATCTATTCCATATTCTCAATATGGCACATCTAATAAAATGATTTTTAAAATCCACATTAATTTTAGCTTTATAGTATCATAAGTATCCATGCCATCCAAACTGTAGGTCATGGCTTCTAACTCTAAAAGTCTCTTGTTTCTCAGCAACAGCCATTCTTTCATCCAGACCAAACAGCAAGCTGCAAAATACAAATTCAAATCCGGCAAACCCAGTCGTCCTCTTTCCTTTGCATCTTGTAACACTTTATATTTAACTCATGGTTTCCTCCCTTGCCATACAAATTTAGATATATCTTTTTGCCATTGTTTGAATGGTATATCAGTTGTCAAAACAGATATTGCCTGAAAAAAAAGTCATGCTAGGCAAAACATTCATTTTTATCACAGAAATTCTCCCCAACAGTGACAATGTTAATTTCTCCCATCTTAACACGTCCTTCTTAATTTTAGTCCATGTCTTTACACAATTATTTTGAAATAACCTACAATTTGTATTTGTCATAATAATACCCATGTATTTTATTTTTTTCTCAATCTTAAAATCAGTTTTCTCCATCAATTCTATTTGATCTTCTAATTTCATTTTTTTTTTTGTTAACATCTTCATCTTCTGATTGTTAATCTTAAAACCTGCTAGCATACCAAAGCCCTTTAATTTTCCCATTAATGTTTCTACTCCCTTTGGCGGATCTTCCAAAACTAACACCAAGTCATCCACAAATGCCCTTAACTTAGAAGATTTTTTTAAAAATCTTAACTCCTGTGATTCTCTCACCTTGCTTATGTCTCTATTCAGTACCTCAAGAACTCAATAAACAAGAATAGAGACAGCAGACATCTTTGTCTTGTCCCTTTTTGAATCTCACAAGATTTTGTTAGTTTCCATTAACAATTATTTGTGTTTTCTGAGATATATAAATTGACCTTACCTATTTACTAAAATAATCACCAAGATTCATATGTTCCAGAACTCTAAACAAGAAAATCCAATTCAAATTGTCAAAGGCCTTCCCTGCATCTAAGAATTCAAATACCAATAAGAGAAGCTTGTTTTACATTGTATTTCTCCAAATACACCAAAATATCCAAAACATTTAGTAAATTATCTTGTAATTGTCTTTTAGGTAAAAACCTGCACTGATCTTCATGAATAAAGTCCTGTAAAATTACTTTCAACCTTTTAGCCAAAATCATGGTAAACAATTTATAGTCCTTATTCAATAAAGATATTGGTCAATAATTTCTTGTTAAAGTCAGGTCAAGTCTTGGGTCTCTTTAGGTATTAATGTATATAGCCTCTTTCCAGCTATCAGGAATCTTTTCATTCTTTAAAATAATATTCATTGTTTGTTGTAAAAATTGTAAAAGCTCATCCTCAAAACCTTTATAGTAAGAAGCTGGAAGCCCATCTGCCTTTCCTGTTTTAGTCTTTTTAATAGCTTCACACACTTCTCTTATTGGTATTTGAATTTTTCCTTTTTTTTAATCTCATCCAAAATCATTTGTATTTTCTCTTGCCCTCTCTTTTTAAATTCACTGTTATGTTGTATAAAATATCCTCTTACAAAAGCTTTACTTGCATCCCAAACCATTCTTACTTCTGTGCCTTTATTAAGATTATTCTCAAACAATTCTTTTAACTTCTTTTTGCAATCCACCACTATTGTTTTCTTTTGTAAAAACACCTCATTCAATCTCTACCTAAAAGCACCATTTTTCCTTTTAAAAGTTGAAGTCACTGGATTGTGGTCTGAGAAAGTCTTTGGTAATGTCTCCACTTTAATAGCCAAAGTCTTAGAAATCGAACTCACCTCTATTCTTGAAAATCATTTATGTCTTTCAGAAAAATAAGTATATTCTTTTGAATCACAATTTTTATATCTCCATACATCAACAAGCTCCAGATTATCCATGAAATCATTACCTTGTGTATTTTAAATATTTTTCTCAGAAGTTCTATCTTTTTGTGGGGAAACCACCATTCCCCAGGAGACACCAATTTTCATATAGGAAGTCCAATAACTTATTCACAAGTTCTTTATGAAATGCTGTTTTATCTTAATTTGGGACAAATTACTAATATTAAAGTCTTAGCCCCCTGCAGATTATCTTCCACTCCAACATATCTGCCATGATTGTCAGTCTTTATAAGTTTTGGATATAGTTGAGGATATATATACGAAACAACTTTCTTTTTCTTTCTTTCTTTCTTTCTTTCTTTCTTTCTTTCTTTCTTTCTTTCTTTCTTTCTTTCTTTCTTCCTTCCTTCCTTCCTTCCTTCCTTCCTTCCTTCCTTCCTTCCTTCCTTCCTTCCTTCCTTCCTTCCTTCCTCTCTCTCTCTCTCTTTTTCTTTCTCTCCTGCTGAAATATTCTTCACCCAAATTTTTCGTGACTCAAATATTTTGAATCTTTTTTTCCTCACATGCATTTCTTCTAAGCAAATCACATCTTGTTTTAACTTTTTCAAATAATGATTTTTTTCCCCTTCTCTTTTGAGGAGCAATTCCATGTTCTTCTGGAATTGCTGTAAATCTTAAACAAAATTTACTCCATTTATATTCCATGTTAAAGCATTTATAATCCATAGTTACACCAAGATTTTAGAGAAGTCAATACCTGTAGCACCCAACATGGTATCATCTTCAGTGTCTTGTTGTATCTATTGTGGCATTTTGTTAGTCACATCTGCATTCTCGCTTCCATTTGCATTTCTTCCAATTCTTCTTTAAATTTCCCACAAAAATATCTTACTTGCTGTACAGAGTTCTGAATCTCTGCTGTTTAAAAGTAAAAATCACCCCTTCCAACTTATCCCATCTAAATGGAATCTTCTGTTTAAGTTTGTCTGTCAGAAAAAAAATACTCTTTTCTCTTACGTAGTATTCTAATTGGAATTTCCTTAAGTACAATTATATCTGTATTATATCCTCAATCTAGTATTAAAATGCTTCTGCAAAACATGATCTCTAGTCTTCCTGACAAGGTGCACAAGGACATCCCTTGTGTATTAATCCTATAAACGTTATCAATCTCTGCTCGGTATCATCCTCCTCCCAATCCAGGAAACGAGACAGGTTTAACAATAGTTTCTCTGACATCTTCTCCATGTTCTTCTGGAATTGTTTTAAATCTTAAAAACAAAATTATTTTTCTCCCAGTTCCAGTAAAGCCAAGTCGTCCAAATCTTTCTCCATCTCTCTATTTATAACTTCTGTCTTGCTTTCCAAAACTTCCACTTTGTCATTAATTTGCTTTACATCTCCAACCAACTGTCCTACAGATTCTTCAATCTTATAACTTATTCTTTCATATCCTTTTTATTCCTGGAATCCTTCTTCCATTTCATTTTTAAAAGCATCCAAACTATTGACAACCATAGCAGTCATCTTCTTACCCAATTCCTCAAACATTTTCTGCAATAAATCTGGTGAAATGCCCTTATTTGTAAGTTGTTCAAGTGAACCTTTCTTTCCTTCTCCTAATTCTGCAGCTTTTCTTGGGGTTGCCATTATGATAAAGTGAAAGTATATCAATTACTAGGGTGAAAGTAAAAGGCAGACTTCTTTTTTTACCTATTTTGCTTTTCTCTGTCTTTAATGCTTTAGACCCAATTAGCTCTCCATAGTTACAGCCACACGGTGTGGCTCATATTATTATCTTCTTATTTTGTAAAATCCACCAATTTTCTATTTCCTTAATAGGAAACAATCAGCATTCCCATGAAGGCCCAGTCTATTTGTCCAATTGATTTTACAAAGGCACTTTCGTCAGAAAAAAAATTATTTTGCCTTTTAAAATGACTGTCCCCTTTATCTGTTTAAGGCCCCAGGCTAGAAAGCAGGAGATGATGAGTTCTAGTCCCACCTTAGGCATGAAAGCCAGCTGGGTGACCTTGGGCCAGTCCCTCTCTCTCAGCCCAACTCACCTCACAGGGTTGTTGTTGCAGCGAAAATAGGAGGAGGAAGGCGTATTAGGTATGTTGTGTGCCTTGAGTTATTTTTAAAAAATAATAAAGGAGGGATTAAAATTTCTAAAAAAGAAACTTTCTTGAATCTTGTTAAGCATTTTGCTTTTAAATTAAAATCCTTTAAGACAGTATTTCTTTCTCTTCTTAATTCCAAAAAGAAGGCAACTCACCAAGTGTGTTTGTTTTTTCCTGCTGTTCGGAATATCTGTCTTAGGTTGTAAATTAATTACATCCAAAGTTGTTGAAGAAAGTGAGGTTTTTGTCAGTCATACACCCACAAAGACTGCACTGCGTTTTTGGGCGCATTGATATTCGCTCAGCTTCCACTCAACTCATGATCGACCACAACAAACTCAATTCCTGTGGTCTCCTCATGAGGAGCAGCTATCCAGAGTGTAAGTGGGTGATCCTCCAATCTCTCCTTCCTCCGGAGAGATTTTTGACAGCCAGAACTTGTCTCCCGGCCGCCGATTTCACTGCAGTGGTTTCCCCGCTTATGGAGCCACTCACAGAGATGTCTAACCCACCATAGCTCCTCACCTGGAAGCCCCATTCCTTGACCTTTCGGTGTTGTGTGGTTCAATTCATGCTGACTTATAATGGGATTCAGTTTGCATGGAGTGTTCAACTGGTATTCAAGTACGCATGCATAACATTTAACAAGGCTTAATGTCAGTCTTAATGGCTGAGGGCAGCCATTAAGAGAGTAACTGGATAAGACAGCATTCATAGTCCTTATGGATGTGCTAATTGCCCAGAGTGGACATCTTGGAAGTAGGTGGTGTGTGTGTGACATTTTATACACCACGATGTCATAACACAAATGATGCAAATTATGTTACTTGTGTGATAACTACATGGTACACACAAAATTATGGTTTCTAATCATACCTACTATACTGTATACTGACCAGTTTATATTTCTTTCTCATGAGTTTTCTAAAAAGAAAATACCATCAAATGTTTCAGTCCTGTGGATTGTAGTAAGTGTCTCATTAACAATGACAACAAATATTCCTATCTTTCTGGATCAGCCAAATCCAACATGTACAGATTTTATAAACCTAAAAAGAACAGTTATAGCTGTCAAATATTCAGAGTCTTATAAAAAGAACAGTTGGCAATTTTAATTCAGCTACATAAATGTGGCAGAATGCCCTGAATTGAGCCCCATGTTTTAAAAAACAGGTAAGTCCTGATTAATCTTATAGTTTTATTCTACATGCATGTGTTTTTTAATCAAAAACCATTCCTTCCTTCCTTCCTTCCTTCCTTCCTTCCTTCCTTCCTTCCTTCCTTCCTTCCTTCCTTCCTTCCTTCCTTCCTTCCCTCCCTCCCTCCCTCCCTCCCTCCTTCCTTCCTTCCTTCCTTCCTTCCTTCCTTCCTTCCTTCCTTCCTTCCTTCAAGCACTCATATGATGTTGGGGTGTGCAACACCCCGTTCGACTCCAGAAAGTGTTTCAGACAGTATGAGGTGTGTCTGCAAACATAATACATGTCTGTATCTCTTTAAATCAGATGTGTCTCTTTCCAACATGTGTGGCTTCTGCAACAAATACTGTGGTTGATTCTGTCCCTAACCATGCAAATCTTCTCCTGCAGAAGGAGCATTGTTTATTTTGCCTTTTCTATGCAGATTAAAACTGTTTTTTTTTTTAAACAGGAGAATTGCATAAGAGAGTTGCACATGCCTTACTAACTGTATTTGGTGGGGTGAGTCCTCAGTTCCTTCTGCCTATGAAAGTTCTCCTTCTACCAGCTTCAGTCCAGCAGAGCCTTTTCCGAATGCACCTGCTTGTCCAAACAGTCCTAGAAGAATTGCCAAGAAGGAAGGCCCCTGTGTTTGAAGAGTTCTGTACTAATGCAACCATAAAAATAAATAAAACGCCCTACCCCCTGTTAATTTTTATGAAATTACTAGCCTTCAGAGCATTTTTTAATTTTCTATTTGTTTCACTTTCATCCAAATGAATCAGTGGGGGGCAGGGGGGAAGGAAGCAGACATTCAGCATAGTGTAATGACTCACACATCAAAGGCTTGGCTGAATAATTAAAAAAAATCCTTCCTGTATATGAAGAAATGTAAAGATTTGGTAAGTTCTTGTTTAAAAAATGAGCTGAAAATAATTTTTACCTCTACCTCAAGGCCGTTTGACATGAATTAAACAACTTGCTCAAGCTTAGCTCCTAAAGAGGACTTAAATTTAATAAGGCATATTCCTTTGGGGGGGGGGGGAAAGGAAACTTCTAGAGGTGAGATTTACAGAAGTAGCTCCTTATCTAAGAAAGCCACTGATTTTGAGAGGCAGCGTGATGGAAGTGTTAGGCTAGGACTGGGGGAATCCCAAATTCAAGGCCATCCTTAGTCATAGAAACTAACTGGGTGATTTTGGGGCAATCTCTTTCTCTCTCTCTCTCTCTCTCTCTGTCTCTCTGTCTCTGTCTCTCTGTACATCCCATCTCACAGTGTGGTTGTTGGGTGGGTGAAGGAAGATCCCACATAAGTCACCTTAAACTCCTGGAGAAAGAGTGGGATAGAAACAAACTGCTTCTTTAATGCTAATGAGTCTTTAAAAAAAACAAATTAGCTTGAAGTAAGCACCAGATGATAAAACATATCCTTCAAACCCACCTAAACTGATGGTGGAACTAAGTGAGTTATATGTGTGTATCTTCTATTTAGCTGGACTTTATTATTCCCATCCAAATGCTGTTGAACAGTCAGGCAAATGCCATTTTCATAATTATATACAGTAAGGCACTGCAACTGTGTGAAACAAAACTATAAGGAAACAATGCCCATCCTTAAATGTAGTGGGGAGAATAAAAAAGGTTCATTCGCACGTTGGGGTTAACTCTTCCTTCCATGCCTAGCCCTAAACTGATCTCCTAGGGACCTTTTGAAAGTTAGCATTATGATTTTATATACATAGTTCAGTTCAGAATTGAGATAAGGGCACCACAAGGGTATCCCAAGGCTGATAGTTTTGTATATGAACCAGTACAGTGAATTGGCCCTAGTCAGAAGTATGAATGTAAAGAATTCACTTGATGCATTTCAACTTGTTTTCTGAACTGCTTAATTAACAGCCTATGAGAAATATGCACTTGAGATCTGACTGGTTAATAGATGTCACCTTTGTTCAATAAAAATGCTTTGCTGCAGAAAGGCTTAATTTTAAAGAGATTAGTCAGCATTTGTATCAAAGTATCTTCTACTTCTAATGGGTTGTTGTTAATAGCTAGGAAGGGCAAAACGTGCCCTCCATTGAGCTATTAAGAATTTCATGAGGTTTATTTGTTATTGATTCTTAAGGTAGCATGAAGCTCTTTTTGCCAGGGTACAAAGCCTGATACGGCAGATGGCATTTATAATTCTATGCAGTCTTTAAGTTAATTGAACTCTAATTCTTTAGCATGTGCATCTTTCTCTCCTTCCGTTCCAATTAAACACAATTGACACTTTTTTTATGGTTACTAAACCCCTGTAAATTAAGGCTAACTAGGGACACAATAGGGTAATCCTCTAATTGGGACTGCTGTAATATTTTTGCTGGATGCATGTTATATAAAACTCGGACTACTTAGTCTTCATAGTTCAATCATTCATTCCAAACTTAACTAGTTCCAAGTTCTGAGCAGTCCTCGGACAACATGTTCTTAATGAACCTTTTTCATCTCAGACACACGTTTACTCTCTCTGTGAGAAACTTTTGAGAGCTCTGAGCTGCCATTGCTACATAAACAATCTGGAATGCCAGTGGGATTTTCTGTTGGTTGTGTGTTAGTAAAACAAAAGGAATATCTTTTTACAAGCCTAACTTTTGAGAGCCTACCTAGAGATTTTCTTCCTGATAACACTTGCCTTCTCCCTGGTGGTTAATCAGGAATAAGGAAATAATATGGTAGCCTTGACATCTTCTCTGAGGCAAGAGCAAACTTCAGAGATATTTAATTGTGTTACGTAACGCCCTGGCTTGATAATGAAATACATTCTAAAACGTCTTCCAAAATCCTGTAGCAACACCGGTTCTACAGAGTAACAAAGCTGGCCTCTTGTCTCAAGAAGATACTTATTTCTTTTCTCAAGAAAATACTTCAGTAACTTCAAGGTACAAGTACTACTAACCTCAAAATGTTCTATGATCCAACTACAAACTATTGGCACTGATATGGTCTTTATTCTGTCTACACGTTGTATTATTTCAAAAATGAAGTAACTAGTGGGACGGTTTACATGTTTCCAATCCCTGCATAAAGATCCTAATCCAGATCAGAATTTCAAAACAAAACCAAACCAGGCAAAGCAAAACAAACAACCCTTCCCTTACTTTAAAGTTAAGAGCAAACAAATGAAACTGCGGTGTGTGTGTGTGTGTGTGTGTGTGTGTGTGTGGAAGAGAGAGAGAGATTTGTTGTTTGGTCATAAAGTGGTCACTGTGCTAACTGGGTCTCATGAGATCGTCTCAATTCATGTGCTAGTGAAGAATTATATAAAATTAACTCTGGAATCCAGATAAAAATAGTTGAGAAATTATCCTCCCTTTTGTGTAAAATTATACTTAACAGTCCTGACAGCAGCTCTTTGCAGGGTGTTTCCACACTGTAACGCATTTTGTTGGACTTTTAGGACTTAGTGCTAAAAATTCCTTAATGCCTCGAGGCCCAGTTCCTGTCTGTATTATAAGTAATAGGTTTGCTCTTACGCTATTTTATTGATTTATAAAACACTTGGGTTACTTGGAAAAAAAAATGAACAGTTAGGTGAGTAAATAAATATCGGACGTGTAACTGGAGGAAATCATAAGCTCTGCAGAAAGTGAAATGTAGTTAGGGTTGTGGTTAGGATCACTCCTTTCCTTTCCTCTCACATCTCCTTGTGATACACGTTTTAACAGTTTTATTCAGTTGTTCTGTGATTGCCATGTCTGAGTCTGAGATTCGCTGCAAGTGTGAATGTCAGTTGTATATAAATTTATTTATATAACTTGTTTTATTTTTTTTATTGATATAGAGTACCTCATTCATTCATTTGTTAGATTTATATCTTACTTTTCCTCCAGGAATTCAAGTCACCTTTGTTTAATCCCAACAGTGGTTGGGCTGAGAGAGACTGATGGGCTCAAAATCATGTCGTCTGTGGATAATGGTGGATTAATCAGTGAGTGCTCTAGGTCAGGGGCCTTCAACCTTGATGACTTGAAGATGTGTGGACTTCACCTCCCAGAATTCCCCAGCCAGCCATGCTGGCTGGGGAATTCTGGGAGGTGAAGTCCACACATCTTCAAGTCACCAAGGTTGAGGAACCCTGCTCTAGGTCATTCAGAGAACCAGCCTAAAGTTTCAAATCCAAAATCCAGAGAGATAGGAATACCTGGCCAACCAAAATGTAATTGCAAATTTTCAAAACTAAAGAGCTCTTCATCTGAAAAGAAGATTAGGAAAAGAAAAAAGGGCAGGAAGAATCTTGGGGATCCTGCACCTGTATTGGTATCAAGTTATTTTATTGGGTGGTATGATGCAGAACCTCCAGAAACTTAAAGATTTCAAACTTTATCTCAGCAGCATCCTATGGAATCACATCAAATCTGCTAGAGCTGTCGTCTTCCTGAGTGCCTTTTTCGATGTCTCTGCTTCTGAGATACATTTTCAGATTTTTGTCCCTGTGTGAGGTGGGGTGGGGTGCTTATTTTCTGGATTTCTTTCTAGTCAGGAAATTTACAGGCACTGGGTTCTGAATCTGCCGTTGCTGCTTGCCTTAATCTATTCACAGTTATCGGGCGATCTCACTCTGGCCTCTAGGATTCTCCTAGGGTAGAAGATATCCTCCTTTCTTATTTTTGAATTCTGCTCCTTTCAGTGTCTAATCAACTAAACCTCAACCAGCTGACCTAACTGTTGCTTACCGATTGTCATTCTCTAATGAATATTCATGCCTTATTTTAAAATTCTAGCCAGAACCTCTGTCAATCGTATTTTTTCCTAGGTTTCTAGCTATTGATCCACATTTCTGATCTCTGAATCAGTTCATATTATTCTTCAGTGTTTTCTTTAATGTCTGCCTTCCATTATAGTTGTAACCAAGGCACCCAAATCACCTCATTGCCAATACAACTAACAACCCTAGAGTTCAGGATTGTTCAGTTGTGTTGTAACATTAATCAGAGATCACTCAAAACACAAACAAGAAAAGAATAAACAAGACGACAGTCCATATCTTAAAAGAGTTGACCTGCAGACATATCATATTCAAATTCCCACCTTGCTCAAAAAGAAATAAAATTGAAATCTTCTCATATCCCAGTGCTAAGCAGGATTGCATGTAAAAGAATCCTCCAAATTTTGAAAACCCCAAAGGTTCTTTTTAGCATTTTCTGCTGAGTGGATAAACTTCCATTTCTAGTAATAAAGATACAGGAACTTGTGCAAACATTAATTAAATATTTATATTTAAGGAAAGCAACTTCAATCACACCCATCCATTTGTTTCTGCAAATTTCAGTTGACCTTTGCTTTAACCTATGAATTTAGCTTTGTGTAGAAAGGGAAGAAACAATGAAGAAAGGACAAGT
This sequence comes from Python bivittatus, assembly GCF_059951505.1. Lineage (NCBI taxonomy): Eukaryota > Metazoa > Chordata > Lepidosauria > Squamata > Pythonidae > Python > Python bivittatus. The sequence goes on from NW_028277053.1 coordinate 12,123,790, forward strand.
TATTGGGGCTTTGCATTAATGTGCCTAACCACACAAGAATTGCTTTTTGAGTATATCATTAGTATGCGCTCTCTTCACTCCATTGCATTCCATTGCAGAAGATAGTTTAGCCCATTGGAGTTCAATTGTTACTTGCTAGAACTGATGTATTCATACAACAATACCAGTTATGCGCGTAGGTATAATTTTCCAGAGAATACCCAGAGATTTGCCTTATGTCAACAACACTGAATGGATCTCTTTCTCCTGCAGAAACTGTTGTATGAAAATCCACCATCATTACAGTCAGAAGGGAAAAAAGTGGCTTGCCTCAGCAGTATATGAGGTAGGTAAGAGTGTCACTTTCTACAATCGGGTTTCTAAAGAGTGACAGGTCAAAGGCTTGGTTTTCAAGGTACTTATGTAGCATGTCAATCATTCACTTACTGCTGGTTCAAAATGCACAACCTTTCAAGTGTTCTTTCAAGGAATATTCATGATTTTTCATCAAAAATACTCTCTTTTTCACTTCCTCCTATCTATTAGAGGTTCCTGCTAATGACCCTAATCTGAAACTAGAACATTGATAGATCTGAAAGTCAGGCCATATATTTTCTTTCAAAAGCCACTACATTTCTACTATAACTGAATCCTATTTTTATTGTCTTAACTTTTTTCCTAAAAAAAAGAAACATTCACTTACTAGTTCTATCTTTAAACCAGGTTAACTCCATCTCATTTGTCTTTCTTCTGACAAGCAAAGAAGACTTATTTAGACAAGCGTCTGGCAGATCCATTTGAAATGTTTATTTCTGAAGCAGGTTTACATCTTTTCATGATTGCTTTGATGTTTTATCTGTAATTCATGGCTGATTGTGTTAACTACTTTTTGCAGGAATAGCGGGATAGACCTTTAAATAACAGCAACAGCAATTTAAATAGTCAAATAATAGCAATGATATTTCCATCTTTGGTTCGTCTGCAAAGTAATAAGAGAAATCTTCCAACAACAATTATTCCTAGCACCAGTTAGTTTTTACAGGAGCTAAAACTGTGCTTCTGCAGCATAATTCAATAGTACCTCAGATGGTTGTGAAATGCTCCTGTATAATAATGTTAGCTCTCTTTAGGTATTTTAAAAAGCTGTTAGATGTGTCAGGGTTATACCCACTGCAATAATGGTTCTCTAAATACTGAAACCACACCCCAAAGCTCTCATGGGTAACTCAGAGAGAAGGTTCAGAGAGATGAGAAACATTAATTGGAGATCTGAAATAGCCCTCGTAATGACAAAGACGAGTTTCTGCAGAGTCTAAATCTCTAGCTAGAGGTTTAAATCCACTTTATCTCTCCTGCCCCATCTTTGTAATGGTGTACTTCTTGCCACACATTTCTCAGTCCTAGCTGTTGATGGTGCCCAGATTTCATTGAGACAGTTGTCTGTTCCAGTGCTCCTTGGCTCCTATCTTGTTAGCTCCAGCCTTGACAAAAGGACAGGCATGAGTTGAGGGAAAAAACACACTGAGTAATACTTCCTCCTCTATTATAAGCAGAGAAGCTGATCTTCCTCACCTCTTTGTTTTCAGAACAAATGCAGAAGCAATTTTGTGAAGTACATTTGGAGAATAGTTACATATTATCATCATTATCACGTTGGAATAATTTCTTCCCTTTAGTTTGTTCCTTGCTCAGATCAAACACCAGACACTGTAATTTAGAGTTCAAAAGTGTATTTAGCACACAAGGCATGAGCGTTGAGTGCAGCCAGCCCCGTGTAATGGACACAACACTGTTTTATAACCAAGTATGAACAACTAGTTTGGGCATGCCTAATTCTAATACTGAGGTATTGTAAGAATTCAAAAGCAATTTTAGTATACAAAATTGAAGGAGCTTGGTTAAAGCCCTCCTTTACCACTTTCCTTTGTTGATTCAAATCGATTCAGAAAATTAAGTCAATTTGGTGCTTTCATTTGAGGCATCTGATTCACTTTGATGAGTTGATCTGAAACATTTGTAAGGTGGCTTCATTTGCAGATTTGACTGAATTGCATAAGAATTGAATCTGAATGGAAATTTCCACCAACTTGATTTAAGAGTCCTATTTCATTGTGTGTGTGTGTGTGTGTGTGTGTTTTAAAGCAGCCCCTGTTACTCCATTTCCCCCAAAAGTCAAGGAAGGGTGTGCAAAAATATTGGTCCACTATAGAAAAACTCTGTTCCCATGTCACATTTTCCATGAGCCTTGGAGGCTGTGAAAATATATTGTTTTAAGCCTGAGCCTGGTTCTTATGTACTCTTTTCTTTGAAGCTAAAATTCCAAAAGGCAGTCAAATGAGTAATTATGGGCACTTTTTGCCCATGTGACACCACTGCTCCATGAGCTGCATTGGTGCCCAGTAGACTTATGGGTGCAATTCAAGGTGGTGGTTGCCACATGTATACAAAGCTTCATTGTTCGATTTTTGGTTACCTACAGGACCATCTTTCTCTTGTTGTTTCTCCTTGACCAGTAAGATGGCACACTCCAGATTCCAGCTATAAAGCACTATCACTGTGTGGGACTTAGGCGACATGCGTTCTTGGTACTGAACCTGTCCTATGGAATAGCATGCCTCTGGCACATACCTCTGTCATTCTGAATACCAAACAGCTTTCACAACTTCAGAGCAGACCTGTGTTGGAGGAGGACAGGTTTGATTTAGACACTTCCCAAGTTGGCCCAAATTAGCCTAAATGGGATTCAGTCAAATTTGATGAGCAGGATTACATTTAGGCAGAAACTGCCTTTTTAGTCACTGAGAGGACACAATTAGATTGCTAATTCACAGGAAGAGATAGATGCCTGCTTTTTAGTAGAGTTACCAATCTGGGGCCTCTTGACCTTCTTGACTTTTTTGACTTCCCCGTTGACATTCCTCTTACCAATTGTTCTGCATTATTAGCCATGAATTTATACGCATAAGGTTTAAAAATGTGTTTTACCAGCTGTACACCTATCTCCAAAATAGATGCAAACAGGATCGAATTGTGGGTCAATTGGTCCATATCTACATCTTGCCACATCTTTCCTTCCTGTGATTTGCGATGATAATCTATTTTTATACCTATTGCCTATAGAGGATATTTACAGTATTTACAATCTGGAATGGAATATGTTTTTTTTCCCTTTATGTTAATTTCTTTCCATTGCATTTATTAATTTTTTGTTTAGTGGACTGAATTTGACTATTGGTACAATGGAAGGACGGGCATGACTGTGGTTAAAATTGAAAACCATTTAGATTGTGTGAACATGTCTGGGTTTATATTGCCTAGATGTGGAACTAGCTTTATTTATTCCATGTAACCTGAAGTCTACTCTTCTTGAAATAGATTTCTAACTTCATTTCTAGGTGTTTACAGGACACTTTGTATTCAGTGCAGTGTGTTGAGTATTCTGTTGGTTTGCCACTGTGTTATTTAAGAAGACCTCCTGGCTTTCAATTTTTTCCTTAGCTTTCAGTTCATGCTTGCTAGTTATCATTTTGATAAAACTCAACACCTCCAGTACTACTAGCTTTCAAAAATTCCTTTGTTTTTCTCAGAACTTTGCATAAGTTAATGAGATTGGCTGTTACTATTGGCTGTTAGTATAAAACAGAGAGAAGTCGTTTCTAAAGTTGCAGTCTACTGAGAAGTTTTCTTCAGCAAGTATCAATACAGAAGAATGACAACATAGTGGGGAGTTCACTTTTGGGGCATTGTGGCTGAATACATTCTTCTGGAATGTGGTCTGTGTTTCTCAGTTCAGTTCTATGTGTTTATTTCATTCCTCTCATTAACAGATTCTCTTAGATCCTTCATAGCACTTGCACATTTCAATCTGTTTCCCCTCTCCCTCTTTCTCTCTATCTTAGCAGCACAGTTCTTCATATAACAGGACTCATAGCTAAATCCCTATATTTAACAGTACATCTCGTGTTAATGATAAGCAGAATAACTGAACTCAAAACACAAATAAAATTTGGGAAAAAAAATGAGCAGGGATGATGTCAACTTTGTTAAGAAACAGTGCCCAAGTTGGGGCATTGTGAAGCAAACACAGGAGACTGCAGTAGGACATTTTTATGGACTGTAGTATTGATCAACTTTGTCATTTGTAGCTTAATAATTTGTATAGTAAGATAAAAGTTATAGGATAAGGTGGAGAAACCATTTTTAATAATATCTCTGCTACCACCTTGGCTAATGAGGCATGGAGATTGCACAATATGCCTGAAAGCATTCTTATTTCTCCATATCAAATTTCTACCAGTCCTTAATTTTCAGACTACTGTATTGATCCTTTACCTCTTACTCTTTAGGCTCTTGACTCTTCACTCATGCAACTAGACTACATTTCTCTCCCTAAATCACACAATTCCCTCCACAAAATCTAAAATGTAGGAATACTATTCAAAAGCCTTTTCTCACCCCTGTTTGAATGCTCTTCTGCTAAGCTGCAACTTCCTGCAGGGAAGTTGAAGCAGACATTCAGAAACTCACCCAATCATGACTTTCAACAATGCCCTAGTCTTTCTCTTTCTCATGCCAGTGGTTCAACTGGCAGTGAACTCCAAAAGTCATCTCAAACAAACAAACTGACAAATTGATGTAATGAACTCAATCCAGTCAACACATTATGACGTAAAGGAGTTGAAACCCTGGGGCCCTCCAATATGGTCTGAGGTGCTCCAATATGAGGAACATTCTTGATAGCGTGCCAACAAAACCCATAGATCCTTCAGTGATTGGGCTGTGGAGAAGTTGAAAGCAAGAGTCCAACAGAGCTTAGGCTGAGTTATTCATGACTGGGAACATTCCTGAAGGCTAAAGGTGAGGAGATTTTGTTAATAAGATCACAGTTGTTTACACATATGACCTGTGGGGGATTATTTAAGGAAATAAGTTAAATGAGAAGGAACCCTTTTTTTAAAAAAATGTGTAAATTCAGTTACATATCTACATGTTTAAAATTGTCTAGCTCTGGCTTACTATTCATCAAGCTGAATATAGCCTTACCAGCCATATATTAGTGTCTAAAGAAAGCTTGACAATTCTCATTTTTTCCTGCCCCAAACTGTTTTGCAGTTAGCTTGATGACTCATGTTGTGTGTCGCAAGCTAAACAAATCAGTCTAACATATCATTTTCTTCTCCAGGCATCAAGAAAGGGCAAAAGAATTGAAAATGTATTTAACTGAAATACCAATAGGAAGGAAAGGAAACTTGCTGATATCAAACAACAGTCCCAGTCCACAAGCTGTGTACACCAAGCAAAGGTGTTCACCTGCTGAACTTGGTAGCTAGTGGTGTCAGTTCTGACCACGACAATTACCTGTGAGGTCTTGGGAAGGTGGGTTGCCTTCCATTCCTGACCTCAATAAATTGGCTGAACTATCAAGTTCTGATGTCAGAAGTTGGAGTTACTAGGCAATTGCTGGACCCCATTGTCAATCCATGGAAAGTTCAGATTTCAGGTTTTCTGCTGCTTTCCTTGCTTTTGAGGGTTGTTTACTTGACTCTTGTAAACAGAGGAATAATGTCAGGAGTAAAGAAAAAGAGTACCCATCTACACTTACTTAGTCTTCTCTTTCTATGGCGGGATAAGACTCAAGCTGAAAAGGGAAGTTCAAACAGTCATAAGTGATGAGAGCAGTGAGGAATAGGTTGACCCCCTCACCCCTAAACTCCTTGTAGGAGTTTTTAATTTCTCAAAAAACAATCCATCTTTACATTATTTAAGGGATACCAGCATAGTCGTAATGCAAATTAGGACTATAAATTAGCATTCTGTAAGATAGAAATAGCAAGCACTTACTACAATGTATATATCATACCGTCTTTGGGAGAGATGAGAAATGGGAAGAAATAGTCAAAGCTAATTGGCCAAAGTCAATCATATCTACTTTCCTAGTAGAAATGTCTCAAAACTTTAGAAGCAAAAGCAGCCATCTGGCCAATGGCAATTACAAGTTTAGCTGAAGAAAACACATCTAGGTTTGTAATTCTTAAGATAGCTAAGTGAGGTTCCACTGGGCATTAGACCAGTTTTTGCAGTCTCAATTTGCTACGAGTTGCTCCTGCTCCTTTCTATTTTTAAAAAATAAAACTCAGTAAAGTTTCTGTATGGAGAAAAGAAATTGTGGAACCCAGCCTGGAATAGTGGGAATTGTTCACATTGTTTGGTACATTCAGGAAGCTATTTAAATAAATCCACGGGGAGGGAGTTTACAGGAGGGAGAATTTTTGTAGTTACCCATGAGACTAGAAATAGAGTTCCCTTGTGGATCAAAGAAAAATAGCAAGCAAAATCCATTAGGTTGTTTCTCAGAAAGAAGCAGTTTTATTCATTATGACCTCATAGCTGGAGACACTTATAGGTTTGAACACCCTACTAGAGAATAGATTAATACTGGATTTTTTTTCCCCTTGGGGGTGAGGGTACAAGATCACTTTTTATAGACAGTCCAACTGAAAAGTCTTTGGATTTTTCCCTCTTCCAACTTCTCTCTTGCTTGCCAATGTCAAAAACACTGACCTTTTATGAATGATTCTCAGAATCCTAATTGGTGTGGGCTTTGATTAAAAAAAATGAAATATTTTTCTTTGGTGACAGACTATATGACTTATAGCTAGTGTTTTCTTAGCTAATAGAAGAGAATATGTGTAGCTCAGGGTTCAACTGTGGAGTCCTTGGGGATCTCTGATCTTGGTTGTTTTCTTGCAAATGTTTCGTTACCTGGCTAGGTAACATCTTCAGCACTGAAGATGTTACTTAGCTGAGTAATGAAATGTTTGCAAGAAAACAACCAAGATCAGAGAACCCCAAGGACTCCACAGCTTTCTTAGCTTTTTAATGTCTTCAAATCAACCACATCTGAACTGTGATGTATGGGTGGTCTAGAGTGATTTTTTTGGAAAGTATTCTGAATGAAACAGCACAAAACAGATAGTTTAGTTGGAAGATTCATAGTTTCCTTTGTATCAGTGGCTAAAACACTGGGATCTGTCACTTAAACATAGCTTGTTGTGACATAGAAAACAGGAATATTGTTAAGTGCTTGTTAGTTTGCTTGCCCCGATTAAGGAGTGAAACTGATTGGAAACTGATAACTGAAATATTGGGTTATGAAGGTAAAATTTTTGGCTTAGAAGAATGTGAAAACTGATGACCCAGTTCAGATGTGTTTCTCAAACTATCCACTTCAAGAACAAGCATTGACAAGTGTTTTGTTTTGCTTGTTGTGATCCTGCTTTTCTTTGCATGCATCTTCTGCTTTTGAACTTCAACTAATCTCAGTTTCCTGTGATATGCAAATTTGGAAATGCTGGTTTGCTGAAATGGCAATTAATGAGAACAAAACCAGGACCAAGAGACTGTCCCAGATTCCTAGCATTTAGGCTGATTACTTTCAAGTTGAGAGCGTATGCTCTTCCAGGAAGGAGAATTAGGACCAGAAGGGACCAAGATGCAAGTTTCCCATTCAGCTCCATTTTCCATCTTCTCACATGCCTAGAGGGTCCACAGAGGTCCACAGAGAGGTTCACATGGGGAAGGGAGGGGAGAGAATTGGGTAATTAGCATCATACTGTTGCAAGACAAACTCTACTCCTTTTGTACGTGTCCTGTGATATTGGAAGCATGGATATAAGGAGCAGTGCTCATTTCATTCTGATGAAGCCACTGGATTCTCTGAATGCCTCTGTCATCATTTGTTCACAACAAATCCTTTTCTGCAAAAGCAGATATCCTATTCTGCAATGTCCACTCAAATTAATATTGCCAATGGATAAATGTTCTTAGTCATTATAGTACAGCATATTTCTTGCTTAAAAGCACAGAGACATATTTAACCAGCAAATTAAGGATCTAAATCATCATTGCTCATCCAAAGATAATATTGTCAGGCTTATTATATATTTGAGGCGCTTCTGTCTGATAGCGAATTTCTACAGTAAAGACTGGACAACCATTAATGTTTGCAGCACTTTAGTATAGACAGATCTGTATTTCTTGACTTACTCCCCCCAGGTTGTAATGAAATACTATGGAATAAATACTACTCCCTTTCCTTCTCCAACTCTTAAAAGAAAGAGATTTTATTTGAAACGATACATCTAAAACTAAATAGGAGGTGTGTGGGGGGGAAAAAAAGCAGACACATCAGCCCTCTGGAGTAAAGGAGGAAGAGAAAGTGGCATTCATGAATATTTCAGAATGGAAGTATCTTTGACCAGCTAATTAAAAGTTAAACAGTTCATGCTTTTGCTTCCTTTGCAATTTGTTGAGTTGACTTTAACATTGGCCCTGGTGGACAGCATGACATTGCATGACAGCTTATGTCAGAACAGCAGGCAGGCATCTAAGTCATCAAATATCCCTGCATAAAAATGTGGAGTTATGCCAAGGCAAAAATATCATTTGTGGGAAAGTTGGCAGAACTCTATTCTTTCAGAAGCAATGAACACAGGTTCTGTGAAGCAAATGAGGTATGGAATTCCACAACCACAGACCAACTACAGAAATAATAATAATAATAATAATAATAATAATAATAATAATAATAATAATAATATGCTCTGTGCATGATGAAATGTATTGATGCTAAGTTTATTGTATTTTTTTTTTTTTAATCTAAAAATACCTCGGGGGTTTTCTTCTTGACATTTATGCTATTTGTTTTCTGGATTTGTAAGATAAGCTTGACTGTATTCTAAAAGTTCCTGCATGTTGACCTTTTGAATTTAACAATTAGTACATTCAGTGATGTCATGTAATTGATCACACACACGAATGACATAATTGGCAGTAATATTTCAACATAATGGACATACACTTGCAATGGGTGTCCATTGTATCCAAGCCCATTAAAATGAAGTCTGTTAAACCAAGGGTTTGCTGTGGGTTTAAAAAGGGAAGCGTTGCCATAATGATATCAGTCCGTGGCCATCTATGATACAGTTACTCAGAGTTAAAACTGTAACATTTAGAAGGCAGTTGAGCTTATTCCTGAGTAATGAACTTAGGACTTCTTCTGGGGGTTTCAACAAGGATGTGGATTAAAATAATCAAGATGGTGACTGCAATCCTTTCTAATGTGCAAAACATGTCATGGCCACACTCTTGACTTTTTAACCCACCCCCCGCCCATGGATGCCCCGGTCTTCTGCTTAATTTAGTAATTATGAAGCTAGGTACCAGCCACGTCATAGCTGCTGATTTAATTTTAACTGAAGAGTCATTCTTTGAAATTATTGTCTTCCAGACATTGCAGATATTCTAGATGGCAGTCTAGCACTGTCATAAGAGAAATCACTGTTCCCAAACTGCCATTTATGGAAATTGCCACAATATCTACCCAGGATCTCTGCTCCTTCTACAAATTTAAATCCAAACGGACTACCTGCATGGCAGGGGAGGCAATGGAAAAGTTTATTTCATTTTTTATTTATTTGTTAGATGTAGTGTATATCTTACCTTTAGATCAGGAACTCACAGCAATGTACATAGTGCTCCCTCCTCCCATTTTTCATCGCAACCACAATCTTGTGAGTAGGCTGGGCTAAGAAAAAGTGACTGGCTGGAAGTCATCCAGTGATCTTCTATGGCTGAGAGTAGACTTGACCTTGGTCTTCTGATGCCAGTACAGTAATTTAATCACTCAACTCCATTGGCTTTGAATTATTTCAGAGAAACATTTTGAGTTTTTTGCCCCATCCAGCTGCTTCTTCATGTATCACTTCTCCCTTTGATAATTTTCTGCATTTCCTCCCCATTCCCTAATTGTTTCTTTGTTCTTTCCTATTGTGGCTTGCTGCTTATATCAATACTTTGGAGCCGTACAGAGAACCTAAGGTTTTTGAGACAAAAGAATGTTCCATCAGAGACATAGGAAATTAAAACTGATCTGCTACATGAATGGAAGAATCCATTTCTTCTCCTATTCTGATCAACGGTATACTTAGATTTGATGGGATGGGATGAAATGTGGGAGATAACTTTCTCTGTGCTCTAACTGAAAATAATGCACTAGTAAATCCAGCCGTGGAGGGTTGTCTGGCATCAAACTGTTTCTGAATCTCTTGTGATGTGACCTATACCATCAATGGTTCATTTACCCCTTCATCTCCAAGTTGATCTAGGTCAATGCATAAAAACAACAATCAATTGAAAGAATGCCTTCAGTGGAGGAACATCCAGCCCTGGATTAACCATTAAGCAAAATAAGCATGTTCTTAGAGTACCAATGGAAGAGGGTGTCAGAATCCTCGCAAGATTTTATAATAGATTATTAGATGGCTAGTTTAAAAAAAAAAAAAAGGTCTTTTACATGCTGCGGTTCTGCCATTGTAAAAGGGGGGGGGGGAGTAGGGATGAGAAACCGTTAAAAAGCAGATGGCTCCTTATCACAAGCTCTGGCATGCTCAAGGTCATGCCAGCAAGAGAATCAGAGGACCAAGAACTAAGGGCAATGTGGGGGGGGGGGAGTAAGAAAAACAGCTTTTGGCGTGCTTTTGATCAGTCTTAGCAATACTTTGGATCTGTACACTTATTCTCAATAAATGAACTTTCTTTTGAATCAATATTGGTTGCAAGGAAAGTTGTTGGATTTGGGATCAACAGGTGGCAGCTCGTTACATTTTGCTAAGACTCATCAAAAGCACGCCAAAAGCTGTTTTTCTTACTTTCCAAGTGTACTTTCTTAGACTCCAAGTGTAGACTTCCACCAGGGAGATTGCCCTGCGGGGAGTCCAAAGCCTCACGTTGACCGGGACCAACCGAGCAGCGGGATGGCTGACGATGTAATTGAGGAAGAAGAACAGAGACCAGTCCCCCCTCCATTGGAAGTGAAGGTGATAACCCAGGAGGAGCCGGTGCAATCATCGCGCCAAGCCCGAGCGGGGGCGAAGGCAACGGCAACAAGGGGACGAGGCCCTTCGATGAAAGATCACATGGGGAAATTGGAAGGGCAGATGGGGTCCCTATCCGATGATGTGCGAGCGCTTAAAGCAGCGGTGGATCAACTGCTTGGAGGGGGATTTACGCCCCCCACGCGAGAGTCAGCAGCCACACCGGGAGGTACGGAGGCGGCAAAGCAGTCGGCTGAAGGTGAGACCTCCAGCGAGGAGGAGGAGGATCTCACACCTAGCAGAGCCAAGAAGAGCCCGATGCAGCAGCGGGGCATCTCCATGAAATTCGGGGGAGATGCTGAGCAGCTGGCTTGCTTTATCATCCAGGTGCGGATCTACATGGAAGGCTATGGAGGTCTGTTCCGCAGCGACGAAGAGAAGGTCTCCTATGTGTCCAGGTTTTTTTGAAGGTACGGCTGCAGAATGGGTGGTTGGCCTGCACAGGGCGAAGGACCAGGCTTTAAGGAGATTAGAGGATTTCATGGCGGCTCTCTGTGCACGCTTTGAAGACCCGTGCGTGGCACTTAAAGCACGACGTGACCTGGAAAGGCTGAAGCAGGGGTCCAAGTCGGTATCAGAGTACGCCTACGAATTTCGGGGGTTGGCTCAAAGGCTGCCTCACGTGCCTGAAGCGCTCCTGATCAAGTTTTTCCAGAGAGGCTTGCAACCTGAGTTGTTGCAGCGCGTGGTGTGCTGCGGTTTCCCCAAAACCTTTAATGGATGGGTGGCTATGGCCGGCGAGGTGGAGGAGCAATGGCGCATCATAGAAGCAAGAACCCGACTTCCACCCTTACCCGGCACAAAGAAGGTGGCGCCCAAGGCAAAGACCAGCGCGCCAGAAAGTAGCAGGAGCCATTTAAGGGAGGCGTACTTCAGGGTGCGAATCTGGGAAGGAGATCAATGGAAATTTGCCTTTAACACGCCCCTTCATTCCTTTATGAAAAAATGCCGTTCGGATTAAAAGGAGCGGTGGGGGTGTTTATGCAACTTATAAATGAGGTGTTACAAGAGCATTTATACCAGGGGGTGTTGGTTTATCTGGACGATATCCTGATTTACACTGAGACCATGGAGCAACATGTACAATTGGTCAGGAAGGTACTAAAAAAGCTACTGGAGCTCAGTTGTATGCCAAGCTCTCCAAATGTGAATTTCATAAACAGCAGATTGACTATTTGGGATATAGAATTTCGCATCAGGGAATTGAAATGGACCCGGTCAAGGTGAGGGACGTAACAGGTTGGGAGGCTCCCAAAACCAGGCACCAGCTTCAAAGTTTCCTGGGCTTTGCTAACTTCTATCAGCAATTCATACCCAACTTTGCCCAAGTAGCACTCCCACTCACCGATTTGTTGAAAACCAAGGGCAAGCAAAGGCATCAAAACCTGGAGCCCCCCTGGCCTGGACTGAGGAGTGCCAGGAAGCTTTTCAAAGTTTAAAGGGTCTGTTTACGGCTGAACCGATCTTAAAGCACCCTGATCCAGAACCGCCATTTGTCATACAGGCAGACGCTTCGGATGTGGCAGTGGGAGCTGTGTTGTTACAGAAGGGGGCAGGGGGGGAGCTGTTTCCATGTGCATACATATCCCGGAAATTTTCAGAAACTGAGAGACGCTGGTTGGTGTGGGAAAAGGAAGCGTTTGCAGTGCACTGGGCGTTAGTTTGCTGGAGATACTTGTTAGAGGGATCACCCCATCCCTTTGAAATTTGGACTGATCACAAGAATCTAGAAGCTTTGACTGCACCGAGGAAGCTGTCACCCAAGCAAATGAGACGGGCACAATATTTCCATCGATTTAACTTCTCCCTGAAGTACATTCCTGGGGGAAAAAATTTTCTGGCAGACGCCCTGTCTCGATTGCCTCAACACAACAACAAGTGGGAGGAAGTAGTCGCTCCTGTAATTCCATGTACCCAAACAGCCCTAAGGGTGGTCACTAGAGCTCAGAAAAAGAGGGGTGAAGAACAACCAGAAGGAGAATTGCTGAAAAAATTAAATGCCCAGATTGCTCAGGATGATTGGTTTAAAAGCAACAGCCAATTACTAGTGAACAAACAAGGGGCATGGTGGTGGAAAGATAAGCTGTATGTCCCTGCAGACGCTAGAAAGTGGGTCTTGCAAAGAAGTCACGACAGCAGAACAGCTGGGCACTTTGGTTTTGTGGAGACATTACATCTACTCAGGCGACAATTTTGGTGGCCGACAATGAGGAAAGATGTAGGGGAATATGTAGCTACATGCCCCATGTGTGCAATGGTGAAAGAAAGAGGGGGCAAACCAATGGGGCTTCTACAGACAGTAGCAAACCCAGGGGCTCCTTGGAAGCAAGTTTCCATGGACTTTATTGTAGACCTGCCTGAAAGCAACAAAAAGACAGTTATTTGGGTAGTTACAGACCTTTTTTCCAAACAAGCACATTTTGTGGCATGCCAATCCCTTCCATCGGCACCCAAACTGGCCAAGTTATTTATACAACACGTCTACCGAGCTCATGGTGTCCCAGAATGGATAATTTCAGATTGCGGGGTCCAGTTTACTGCCAAGTTCTGGAGGGCGTTCCTAAAACTACTGGGGGCATCGCAAGGCTTGAGTTCAGGGTACCACCCCCAGATGGCGGGATCATGTGAACGTCTGAACTCAGTGTTAGAACAATATTTGAGATGTTTCATTAACTATCAATAAGACAATTGGGATGAGCTGTTACCGTTTGCTGAAGTAGCTTATAATAATGCAGTGCACCAAAGCACTGGCCTCACCCCTTTTAAAATAGCTACAGGACAGGACTTTGTACCAATCCCAGAACTACCTAACCAATCCACTCAAGTCACTTCAGTTGATGAATGGGTCCAACAAATGACACAAGTGTGGCCTCAGATTGCTGCGTCGTTGAAGGAGGCCAGAGCAACGTACAAGAAATTTGCAGATGCTAAGAGAACCCCAGAAAAAGAATGGAAAGTAGGAGATAAGGTTCTTTTATCTACCAAGCATCTTAAATCATTACAACCTTCCAGAAAGCTCGCTCCAAAGTTCGTGGGGCCTTTTATTATAGATAAAGTAATTAATCCAGTTGCCCTACGATTACAGATGCCTGCTACCTTTAAAAGAATCCATCCAGTGTTCCACTGTGGCCTGCTTAAATCCTACAAAGAGTCATCTCAATGGCAGCCCTCCCCAGCACCGCCTAAACCAATGATGGTTGAAGGAGAACAACATTTTGAAGTTAAAGAGATACTGAACAGTAGAAAGCATGGGGGGGGGGTTCAATTTTTAATTCAGTGGAAACATTTTCCCAAATCAATGGCTGAATGGGTTGATAAGAAACATGTAAAGGCTCCACATTTAGTTAAAAATTTTTATGATGTTTATCCTACAAAGCCTTAACATTTAGAAGGGTTATTGTATTATGTTTTTCTTTTCTTTTTCTTTTTTAGAGTGAAGAAGAGGAATCATCCGACTGACATCCTCTTTTGTGGAGGGGCAGCATGTCAGAACCCTCGCAAGATTTTATAATAGATTATTAGATGGCTAGTTTTTTTAAAAAATGGTTTTTTACATGCTGCGGTTCTGCCATTGTAAAAGGGGGGGGGGAGTAGGAATGAGAAACCGTTTAAAGCAGATGGCTCCTTATCACAAGCTCTGGCATGCTCAAGGTCATGCCAGCAAGAGAATCAGAGGACCAAGAACTAAGGGCAATGTGGGGGGGGGGGGGGAAGTAAGAAAAACAGCTTTTGGCGTGCTTTTGATCAGTCTTAACAATGCTTTGGATCTGTACACTTATTCTCAATAAATGAACTTTCTTTTGAATCAATATTGGTTGCAAGGAAAGTTGCTGGATTTGGGATCAACAGGTGGCAGCTCATTACAGAGGGGTCCCACACAGTTTTTTCCCCTGGCTATCATGTCCTTAACTCTTTCACTGTTGCCCTTGACTTTGGTTTTTAGCACTTACTGAGTCTTAATGTCTTGTCAGTTAAGCAATGGGAGGGCCGAGGGGCGCCACTGCTGGGCTGTGATGAGAGCATCAGTTGGCCTTCAGCTACACCTAATAGCTTTGCTTGATAAACAATACTGATTTTGGGCAAACATTCCAATTTCTCTGTACAGGATAAAGAAGTGTTAGAGGTGGGGAAAAGAATTCGAAATACCTGCCCCTCCTTATACCCACAAACACACATACACAATCTCTTTCTCTCTCTCTCTTCATGTGTGTGTGTGTGCACGCGTTCATGTGTGTGTAAGCTCATATATCCCATAGTAGTTTAGGCTTGTATCAGCAAAAAAAAAAAAAAAAAAAAAAATGTATTTAGCATGTTTTCTTCAGCCATTTCAAATTTCAGCCAAACCCTGTTCATTTAAATAATGTTCATAATTGGTTAGATAAGTAATCTGAAATGATTGCAGTTAAAAACTTAGGATATTATAGAACACCTTATATTTTGGATGTAGTATTCAGGACAAGCAAAATGACATGTATGGACCGTGATGTGACTCTTTGCCTTGTCCCACCTCAGTGTTCGAAAATCTTTGTGTTTCTAATGAAGAATGATCTATTGTGTTGTTGGTGAAGCATAGGGTAGGTGAAGGCCCATGTACCAAGAGACAGTGAGTGGCTGTTTAGAATGATTGTAAATTATCTCTACATTTCTGTTTTCCTTGCCTGATTATCTGGAGGCAAATATTTAACTGCTTTAGTATTCTTTTCAAATTCATCTGCAGCGTTAACCATCCATGTTTAATCATTGCACATAATGAGATTGGTATACTTAAAAAAAAAAATTGAACCAAAACATCAAGAATAAATGTGTGCATGAAACTGAGAGTGAGAGTGAGAGAGAGAGAGAGAAAGAATATTCCATGCCATGCATCAAAAAATATCCTGTATTGTTGAGAGTCTCACTGCTCTGGTTGGTAGATGTTAAAGAGTGGCTGAAAGGGATCAGTGATCAGAGAATAGCATTGGAGAGAATTCCAGATGATGTACTGCATCAATAGCCCTTTGAGATGTAGCCACAGTGTAGCAGAAACACTTTGGCTGATCTATCAGCTTGTAAAGTTGCCTCTGGTCTCATCACCTGCAGCAAGGGAGAAAACACCCAGAAGGAATCAGGCAGACATACTTCTGCAAACTGATTTTTTTTCATCAAAAGCAACTAATGCATTTTATTTGCTTAACATTGCTTTCTATTCATTTCCATGGAATTGTAAACAAATACCGGAATTAAATTTTAGCCGCCGCCACCACCACCTGCTTGGGATTTGTTCCCAGTGAAGGAAGGGTTGGGAAAATATTGGAGAGATAGCTACGTGTGTTCGTGTATGTCCAGGGGGAGTATGTATACTTTGACAAAGGAGCCAAGGATTTCTTGGTTCCAGGCAGTTATACAGTAGCTTTTTCCCAGAAAGTCCTTGAAAACAGTCAACTGTCATTTAGGAAGTCCCTTAAGACCTGGTTATGTCATCAGGCCTGGGGGTCTTTGGGAAGTGGAGACATTCTTAGATGGCTTCATTGTAACTGATATCCTGCTCTCTCCATGGGGTTTGTATATTTTAAAATCTGAATTTTTAACATGTTTGATAATGTTTTTATTATCATCACTTTTAATTATCTTTTTATAATGCTTCTTTTTATCCACTTGTTATTTTATTCAGTTGTTGTACACTGCCCAGAGATGGGGAGCTATATAAATGTGACATATAAATAAATAAATAAATAAATAATAAAATGAAATTATATTGTCACAGGAGATTCCCCCCCCCCCCACGTTTTGAAAGGAAATGCAATCAAAGGAGACCTTAGGTTTTGACATTAAAGAAACACTGGGAAAACAACCCTGAAAAACCATTAGGCATTTTATCAAAATATAATCTAAGGTCCTCTTACTACCAACACTGACTTCTCAAAGTCTTTGACCTTTTCCTGATTTTTTTTTTTTTTGAAAAACAAAGAAACAAGCAAATAAACCACAGTGCTCTAACTCAGTGGAATGGATATATTTAGAGCTGCTTTTAGCTCATATATGATTGAGAGAAAAATATTGCTAAAATGAGGATATACAGTATTTGTACATGGGCGAAACGTAGGTGTGTTTGCTTATGGGCTCATGACTTCTGTGGATTCAGGATTTATTAGAGAAAACCAAATCTAGACTTTCATAGGACCAGTTTTTTTATGGATACAATTCTGGGAGATGCAATATTATATGATAATAAACGTTGACTACCTAAGGATTTTAGGAGACTTGTAAACATAGTCATTTATTTGTGTCTTATATTAGAATCAACAGGTTCATTATATACAATTAGTTACATCTAGATGATAAATACTATATTCTAAAACTAGAGTTGAAGGTATTAATCCATTTCACTGTTAGAACAAGGAGTGATTTCATTAACAGCCAACTAAAATGTGCATACTAAATTGGATTGTGTATTTATATTTATTTGCCAAATACATATTTGTTTGAGAAAAAGTGTTTATTGCTAAGTAATCCAGATATAATTTCTGTTGCATATTGCAGTATTAATTTTAAACATTTCATTAATGTTAATAGTGGTTTCTAAACTTGTTTCCTTAAGCAATACTACAGGATAATATTGCATTTTCTTTTGGTATGGTAAGTTCACATACTGAGGGCTAAATATTTTGACTTATTGAGGAGGCTTGATTTCATTTATCTAATAAAAAACCTTTTTATAATTTTATAATCTTATGCAATTTATATGTATTATATGTAAAACAGATGTAAATATAGCAGATGGCAGTATGTAACCAATGGTGGTGGAGGAGGAGGAGGAGGAGGAGGAGGAGGAGGAGGAGGAGGAGGAAGAGGAAGAGGAGGAGGATCATCATTCTGGGATGGGATACGATCAGAAAATAATAGAATTGTGGACTACACTGGGAAGTTAATATATATTCTGGAAGAAGACATGGCAAACGACTTCCATTTTGTTGCCAAGAAAACATATTAAGTGTGTCCATATAATCATTAGGAGCTGAGCTTAACTTGGGTGGAGAGCAGTTTATTGTAATATTCATATCCATATTCTGACAGGCACGTAAGGATAGATTAATTCTAATTCTGCTAATACTGAAATCTCGTGATAACTTTACATTTACCCTGGATGTAATTTGCAAAGCACTGAACTATTTATTAATGGGAAGACAATACATCTCCTTAAAAAAAAAAAAGTCATTTAGATGATGGTTTTAATACCACAATTTTTAGTCTCTCTTTGAATGTCATGTTTGTGTTTTAAAAATGATAAAATTGTTTTTATCATTTCAAGTCTTTACAGTAAATTACCCAAAGAATTTTAGTTGTCAGATAGAGTATAAATAATGTAAATGAATGAGAGAATAAAAAATGTAAACCAGATCTGGCTTCATGAGGATGACAAAATACAGAAACAAGCTCATCTATAAAATATTTGTTTATCTGGCTTCTAAAAATAAGCAGTACTGGTCCTGGTTTGTAATTGGACTGGAGGTCACCAGGATTTTGCAAAGATGGAGGCTAGACTAGGAGGAAGAACAAGGAGACAAAAGGAGAAGAAAACTTCCTAGGGTTGCCAAGGAAATTGCGTGGACTTATCCATGAAGTCATCAGCAGAGACCTCCAAGAGTGGAATAATTATCTAAAGCAGTTTACACCTTAAGTAAAATGACTTTACTGGTACCAGTAAGGACTTTTCATTTTAAACCCTGAATAAAATTCAGGCAGTAGAGGAAGACATTCCTCTCCCCCTCAGTTTTAAAAAGAAAGAAGAGATGATAGTTCCTACTGACTATATCTTCATGGCAAGTTGTGGTTGGCTGTGAAATCATTTACCTCTCAAGTGGAAATATTTTCCAGACAATCACAAATAAATAAACCAAAGTTGGATTGTGATTTGGGTAGCATATACTTGGAGCTCTGCTGTTAACAAAGTTTTAACTGCATTGAATTTTCATTAGTGAAAAACAGATAAACAATACTGTGGCTCTGTGCCTAGAATTTGCAGAGAATCTACAGGGACTTCCTTATCATTTCTGACTATCGTAATAATTTGGTATATGCATGATGGGAAACCATAATTAAATTGAGCATGTATCACTGGAATCCACTAAAGTCAGTGTAAAAAAGGAATGCTTAGGGGAGGCAGAGCAAATATAGAAGAAATAGAACTAGGAAATAAAAACAAAAGAAACTGATGGGATTTTCTAGCACACAAATTATTTTTATTATTATTTTTATTATCGTTTATTGAAGGGAGACAGAATTTTACTTAGAATCCCATGCTTTGCTGGAAGCATCGAATCATGCTTCAAGTGAGAATACATATTTCTGTAACTCGGAGATAACATCTAACTAGAACTTTCTTTCCCCTCCATTGTTTCTGCATAAAAGGATCTGTCTGTCTGTCTGTCTGCCTGTCTTGGTTTCTGAAACGGATTACATAACTCAGTATCAGAAATATCCATCACATATTCTGAGTTTTGTAAGTTGTTTCAGAGACCACAATAGATATACAGAGATCCATATTCTGACTAGTTTAAATAAGGTTGTGATCATGGGGAAAGTCAGTTGAGGCCTATGATACCAGGCAAGGATTCCTTGGCTTCCAACAGCTATCACTCAGAAACGTTTGGGAAATAAGCTTCCAAGACTACAATTTGGCCACTTGTCCATCATTAACATGTGGTATTTCGAAGTCTATTTCTTTGAATGAAAAATTAAAGAAAGATGCATGAGTCAAGAAAATGGGTTTGGTTAGCTTGTATCTCAATGTATTGTGTAAACCTAGAAAATTGATTATCAGGGGCTCTGGATTCCTTCCAGAGCCAAGGAAGATCAGAAACATCTACTGTATACAGCAAGCCAGCATTTAGAAATGTTGGAAATATTGGTGAGATCACATTTGTCATGGGCCCATATCCTCCTGTCCCCAGTTTAGTTCTATTCAAGTGCAGGCCAACACTTACTTACAGCTAACATTGAAGGTACTTCCAAAGATTGTTGGACTGAGAGACTACAAGGCCATAGTTACAGTTTTTAAGTTCCATCAAGAATCTTACAGTTAACAAGACAAAAGCATGGCATCTGTGATGAGATGAGAGAGGTGAGATTTGACAGAAGAGTTGGATATCTGGGCACATGCATCATTTTGTCTTACATCAAGATGCCTTGTCTTCATGCCATTTAAATTAAAACCTCTCAGGGTTTCTGAGCAGCCTGAAATACACCAGTTATCGTCGGTGATGTATTTGTAGGAAGCATGGGTTGTTTGGAGGCCCAGCATTCACATCTCCATTTTTCCAATTCTTCATTTGACACAGATGGTATTTTTCCGTGGAAGGTGTATTTTTATTTAGCTTTGACAAACATACCTTCAGGCCATAGTGTGAGCAAATCCTTTAATTTTTATTGTCAAAACTGATCTGGGCGGAAAACTCCTCTTCCTCCTTTTTTTGATGGATCGATCAAGAGATTTCTGCTTGCAGCCGTCTAAATGGGTACTGTAGACCCAGGAAATGTGCTGTTAAAAATGGTAACACCTTTATAAGTGAAAAGGAAAAAAAAAACATGGAAAATTGGGTGGTGTTGTTGGAAACCTCCTTTTAAAAAGGGCAGATGAATTCTCCTTTGCAAAACCCTATTGACCATCAGGGCTCAAAGAAAGCTGAATCACCTATGACCCCTAGATCTATTTCGAGAGATGCAAAGACACTGATAAATTTCTCAAATGCTAACTTTAAGATGCCATCTGAACATGCCCAGAAGAGATGACAAAGGAAAGAAAGAAAGCATAAATATTACAAAGCAGATTCATGTTGACACAACAATAGAGAGATTTGAGTTTTAAAACCATCTAGCAAAAGAAAAAGGGGCTATTTTACCATTTTGAATGAGCTGTAGAGTAAAATTTGGGCATTTGCACTCCAAAAGGAAGTTGGCCATCATGGTCTCCCTGTCTGTTTCACTTTTCTGATTATGGAAATATAGTCCTTCCCTTGTTTGAATGCCTCCTATTAGATGTTCAAGCAGACTCTGTGATTCATCCAACGTTTGCTGTGGATGCTTTCTTGGCGTGAAGTAAAGCTTTTTTTTAAAATTTAATTTTCATTAGTAGAAATCCAAAATGAGACCCATGAAGCTATATGTACATATGTATGTATGTGTATATATACACATACATACAGTTATATATAATTATATATATGAATATGTACCCTAATATAATTCTACGTAAACATTTCAGTAAATGGCAACCATATTTCATTATAATATAGTACATGGTTATAAAGAAAAGCAACTTAAGAACAATGCCCAACTTAGCAACCCACAAGTAAATATGGGAAAACAATGCATAACAGTTAATGGATCCTTAAAACATGTTCCAGAAAGATGTTTAAATGCCTTTTAACAAGTTCCAAGTGAAGGTCTTTGTTTATATTCATATTCATGATTTGCTTAATACGTCAGCCCTTTTGCTAAATCAATTTCTTAAAGGCAAGATAATGAAATTCTTTGGGGAGATGATCCAGCCAAATGCTAATCTGTCATGAGCTATGCCTCCCTAGGTGATGAAAGTGTTTTTATGTGTCCAATGTTGGAACAATATGTTCTGTTTTCCTCCCAAATCCATTATCCGGTGATCTCATTCAATGTAATTTGGCGAAGTCTTGTTTGAATGGAAACAAGTGCAAGAGTTATAAACATGAGGCATGTTAATTGAAATAATTTCAAAACTGAATTATTACTCAAGGAAATGTGTGCAGTGAATTCGGCATTTCAAAACTTTGATGACACACAAGAGTGCGAACTGATTAGTGTGCTTGCTGAGGGAAAAATGAAAAGCAAATATGTTTCCACACTGTGCATGCACACTTAATCTACACATTTACTTTAAATCCAAATAGACTTTGTTTAGACAGGAATAACCTAATTGTTTTTATTAAAATATGTGCATGCTAATTTTTTTCCTGAATAATTCACATAATTGCTTTCAGTAGTTACCAAGTCTGATGTATTTCTAACAGAAATGCAGATGGAATGCTTCTCTCCCTTCCTACCTTGGAAGAATTTCCCCTTTTAAATTCATTAAATGTTGTGTCAATTTGCATAATGGTGCAGCTGTCACAGCAGGTTAGAACCTTATGTTACCTAATGCATAATGACCCCTTTTCTGATCCAGGGTGCTGCCTGTTGCTAATGGAATTTGAACCGCCAAACATTTTGCAATTAGAAAAGATTTATTTAAAAGCATTTAAAGATATCAGGCAATCCTACTGCTGAATTTCTTCTTCGCTGAAAATGATGTGGGTTCATTTGGAATGCCAGCCTCAGAAGAAACAGAATGTTGAGAAAGGTGACAAATGTGTAGAATTAGTGATAACAGCTATCCAGATTCCACCTCAAACCTGCTGCTTTATTCCACTGGTTGGAATTACTGTCAGGAAATTCCTTCTAATATTGAATCTGAATCTACTTCCCTGTAGGTTCAACACATTGTTTTGGACCCTTCCCATGTCCTCCCCTTTTATGATAACCCTTTAGACATCTGAATTCTGCTATTTCCCCCCCCTCTGTCTTTTGGTCTGCAGGTTACACATTCCTAGTTCCTTTAGTTGTTCTTCACAGGACTTGACTATCAGTCCTGTCCACATCCTGGTTGCTTTCTCTTGAGCTAGCTCATGAATCAGTGTCCTTTTTAAATGTTGGTGCTCAGAAGTAGACACAGTATTCTAAGGGGAGCTGATCAAGGCAGAGTAGAGGAGGATGATTCCTTCCTGTGACCTGGACTCTAGCTTCTTGTTAATGCATCCCAAAATAACACATGTCTTTCTAGCAGCAGCATCACCCTATTGACTCATGTTCAGCTTGTGATTTACTAGAACACCCAGCTCCTTTTTCACATGTGCTAACTGCCAAGCCATCCTATCCTTGTGCCTTTCATTTTTCTCCCCAAGTGGAAGACTTTATATTTCTCTCTTTTAAGTTTCATTATTTAACAGACAAGCCCACTGTTCAAGCTCAGCTAGATAATTTCAAATTGTCTCTGTCTCTTCTAAAGTATAAACACTGCTTCTAGTTGTGGGTCATCTGCAGATCTGTTAACCATCCTATCAAGCCTTTCACGCACATCGTTTGATACTATTCCTAAATCTGAGGTGGAACTATTCAAGGAGCATTCTTGGCACTTTTACAAAACATTCCCTATTGCTATTTTTATATAAATAGGAATTATTTTTCTCCATAGGATTTTTTTTTTAATGATCCATTGAAGTCAATAGCCTAGGATGTTAGGCAACCCAAAACAATGAAATATTTTAACTTGGAAAAGATTTATGTATCCATTGAATCAATTCCAATATTGAACATTTTGAAAGCCCCTTCCCATTCTTGCAGGGGTTCAGGGCAGTTTTACCTATTGCCCAATTTTCCAAAAGGACTTATACCAAACCTGACTGCTCATTCTACATTTATATTAGTGAGGCTGGTGTGGCACGCAACAGGTAACATGGTAACTGTTGCTTCTGGCTTATTTGCTGCAATGGTACTTTGAGTAAAGGGTTGGGATCCCATTGTTGGCAGCCAATTTGAGGCCATGGGCCTTACCTGGAAAGGAGATAAGTAAATACTACTTTTCTGAATGGCTTTACCAATTCAGGTTTAATTTGGTGTGACATTTGGTTTATACCAATGCCATGTCTCATTCTTCTCAGGCACCCATTCAGGGTATATAGCTGAAAAGAAAATCAGAAACAGTGCTAAGTATGATGCATTTAATGAAGGAGCTGAAAGATAAGGACACTAGAAATAGTGATAACAATGGGATCTTAAGTATTTTTAAGCAGAAAATAATGACGTGAACCATGTCAAAGCTTACTGCTTGGACAACTTTCTTGCATGGCAAATTTAAGAAGAGAGAGCTTAAGATGTAGAGATTTGGCTATAGGAAAAGAAGCGATGTTAGTAGTTAAGTAATAGCTTTAGTTAACAGTATCTGCTGAAATTGCAAACATTAGTTATGAATCTAACCAGCTCCTATGGTTGGCATACTGAAGAAACAACAATGGGGTGGTGGTGGTGGTGGTGGTGGGAGCGAATGAATTGATGAATTGCTAAAGAAGGCATCTGAGACGGTGTCAATATGGTGGCCAAGGATAAATAAAACTTTGTTGTGAAAGCAATATTGAGATCATACCCCAGCAGAAACTGATCCAATCAATCCAATCCAATCCAATCCAATCCAATCAAGGAAGCAATGGAAAATAATTTTCATATTATGAAAAGCGGCATACCTCTAGAACAGCTGTTCATCCAATAAATGGACGAAGTCTTAAGGACAGTGAGGAAATCATGAAGGGAACAGATCAGTGGAGGTGTACATGACTGAACACTTTTTCATAAATAAATAAATAAATAAATAAATACCTCTAAACAGAAAATTAATATTGAGGACAACATTTCTAAACCAGCTGGAATGGTATTTTCCCATGCTGATATATGGGAAATCTTCACTTACTACATTATCACTTCTGCTATCTCATCTACTGCTATCTAGATATACGTTTCCCATCTTTGGCCAAAACAGCAGAAGTCCTGTCGATGCTAAAGATTTATCTCAGATTGTTTTAAGCCTCCATGGCAGACATTCAGTTGTTTGTTTAAACTTGGGTCTCCCATCAGACAACTGCCCTGGCTAGCAAGTTCTGGATGACTTATTACCATAAAGATAAAAGGAACTTTCTCTTTGCCAAGTAGAGACTTTTCATTTTGGGTTTTTCTTTAACTCTGCCACTTACGTTGAGAGGTGGAAGAAGAAAGATATGATTTATGTTCTCTCTTTTGGCTGATTATCTGACTGTCTACGCTTTAGACAGTTTTTCTATAACTGCCACTGAGTGGCTCAAAGTAATCTTGGAAACATTCTGCTACATCTTGTGTTTCATACCTTTAGCACTGATTATGGAACAATCCATAGCATCTCCAGATATATTCATGATAATCACAATTAAGACGGCTTTTAGTCAGGCACCCTGTTGAGCATCTGATTGCTTTAAATTGTCCAGAGCATTTGCAATCAGAAGAGCTTTTGACAGTTTCCACTTTGTTTATAATCAAAAGAGGAACCAGGTAGTGAAAGAGTGCATTATGAGGTTATTTTTAGAGCGTGAGTATTATTCTGTGCTGAATCTGCTTACAGTGAGGTGTGTTAGAAATATACTCAGCTACTGATTTTATGTTTATGTTTTGAACATAAAGAAATTACTATCTTTCCATGTTTATATTGCTTACTTTGTGTCAATATTTTGACTCTTACTTAATCGGTGACTTGTTTTTAATTTTTCCTTTCCTCTTCTCTTTCCTCCCTTCCCCTCCCCTTCAACAGGCTTGTCTAGAATATTAAGCCTGTTAAATGACTGACACTATTGCATAATCCATCGTGCCAGAAGTAGGAATGATTGAAAGTGACAAGTTTGTTTTCTCTGTGTTTCATTTTTAAAAGTTTACATTCAACTTTTCTGAGTTTCAACATCATTTTGAAAATTTGGTTTAAAAATGTTTCCATAGAAGGCTGCTGCTATTTTTCTTAATATGCATTTTTAAGCAATTTCCCTTACTGTATGCATTTTGTATGGATTTTTAAAATCAGAACACCATATTACCAAATTAGGAAAAAGTGGAGATTTGCAATAATAGCTGAGATTAGGTTTACAGTTTCTCCCCTCTACCCAGAAATGCAAACCTAGATACAGTAAGTTTTGACTAAAATACTCCAAACTGTGGAGTCCTTGGGGTTCTCTGAGCTTGGTTCTTTTCTTGCAACTGTTTCATTACCTGGGTAGGTAACATGTTCAATGCTAAAATGGGATGGGGTTTGCTCTCTATTTATGTGCTGTGGCCTGCCTTGCCAGTGCTGATGGGGGTGGGGGTTTTGTTTTGCTCCCCTGGTAGTTCCTTGATTGGGGTATTGTTCACTGCTTGATTGTGTGCCTGGTGGTAACCTCTGCTTATCTGGGTGATGATTGCTGGTGAGGCGGTCTTCTGGTCTTTTGTCTCTTTTGAATAGTATGTAGATGCTGTTTATCTCTATGTGTCTGTTAATTGCTGCCTTGTCTGAATACCAAGCTTCCAAGAATTCTCCTGCATATTTGGATTTAGCTTGGTCTAAAATGCTGACAGTCTCCCAGTTAAAACTATGGTTGAGTCTGTCCATGTGTTGTGAGATTAAGGAGTTTTCATCCTGTCTTCTGACTGCTGGTTGGTCCTCGTGGATGCGCTCTGCCAGTCTTCTGCCTGTCTGTCCTACGTAGTCTCTACAGTCCTTACACTGTATGTTGTAGATGACTCCTGTTTTTTCTTCTTGTGCTACTGGGTCTTTTGGTTTACTTAAGGTATTTTGGAGTGATTTTGTTGGTTTGTGTGCTACAGAGATGCCATATGGTTGTAATAGTCTGTTGGTGGTTTCTGAGATGTTTCTGAGGTATGGCAGTGTGATCCTTTTCATAGCTTGAGTATGTCGTGTTGTAGTATGCTGAATGGCCAAGCACTTTTTGATAAAATTAGGTGGATATCCATTTTGTTGGAAGATATTGTATAGGTGGTCTTTTTCCTTTTTTCTGCTGTTCTGGGTTGCTGCTATGCATTTGTGCTCGCTTGAATAATGTTCTTACACAGCTCCTCTTGTGGGAGGTGGGTTGTTATTTTGGTAATGGAGTACTTGATTGGTGTGGGTTGTCTTCCGATAAACTTGGGTTTCTAATTTCCCACTGTTTTCTCTGCTGATGAGGATATCCAGGAAGGGTAGTTTGTTGTTGTTTTCTTCCTCTCTGGTGAATTTTATTCCTTTGAAGATGTTGTTAATGGTTTCATGTGTCTTCTCTAGTTGTTTCTTTTTTATAATAACAAATGTGTCATCTACATACTGGATCCATACTTTAGGTTGTATGTGTGGCAGTGCTATAGCTTCTAGGCGTTGCATTACAATCTCTGCTATGAGTCCTGACAGTGGTGATCCCATGCGTGTGCCTCTGAGTTGTTGGTATATTTGTCCATCAAACTGAAAATAGGTGCTGAGGCAGAAGTTGAGGAGGTCCATGATTCTGGGTATTTCGATCTGGGTGTATTTGGTTAAGTTGGGTGTGTTGTGTAGTACTGCTGGTATGGATTCTTTCGCTAGTTCTGGGTTTATGGACGTAAAGAGTGCTGTGACATCAAAAGAGACCATAATTTCATCTTCATCTATGTTTTACATCCTTCATTTTCTGGAGGCACTGCAGTGAGGAGTTGATAGAATATTCACTGTTCTCTGTGAGGTGTCCAAGGTTTTTGTCAGTTCTTTCGCTATGTTGTATGTTGGAGTCCCTGGTAAAGATACAATTGGTCGGAGCAGTATGTCAAGCTTAAAATACACACACACACACACACACACACACACACACACTATCTTGTTGGACATATTTAGTTTTTTTTGGGTTATTATACTTGTATCAATATGTTATGGTTACCTACTCTGAGTTCATTTTGAAAGGAACAACAGGCTGCAATACTGAGCAGGTAATGAAGATTATTAGGACAGTAAATGAAAAAAGTGGAACTGTAATGTGAAGAATATAATGGAGTCAGATAGTGATATTCAGTACCCCTGATACGTTTGTAGAGCTTGACCTGACTGCAACTTGCAAAGACAATGTTATCTCTAAGATTTAGTTGTTACTCACATTCTCTTTAGGCAACTTGTGAGAATGATGATGGTACAAATCAAAGCAAAGCAACACTGAAATCAGATGTTTCTCTCTCTTTTTTTAAAATGTAATAAACTCTCTTACCAGTTTCAAATGTCACTTCAATCATCCATAAAAGCAATTACTGAATACAAGAAGACACACAGTTTGAACTTACAGTATACTGCACGCCAATAATCTTCATCTGTACTGAAGAATCTCTCTCTCTTCACATACAATGAAAACATAGTAGAAAAAAGAGGTAAGAGCTAGCATTACTCTTTCAATAATCCAATGTATAATACGTAGCTTCTTAGTGTGCAAAGTGTAAGCAATTTGTCATCACGTATGCATTGGCTTCAGTGTGTAGAAAAAACATGTGTATCTGTCATACAGTGAGCATAAAAAGTCAACATCGTTTCACAAGAGTCAGGCTTAGCATGCAGTATTACATGGATGGAAAAGAGAATCATACTGTGGGAGCAGAGCAATTTTTGGATGGGATGGTGCTTAATTTGCCTTGCCATTTATCCCATGAACCTGCTCTTCAAATCTAGAATTACTCAAGGAAATAGCCAGGGATGTCACTGCTTCAGGACTTTATTTACAGCAATAGTCAAGGTTGAATGAAAGGGTTGTTTCAGCGGAAGAAATAAAATGCTCAAGTCCTATATCAGCTTGGTCCTCTGATGAAAAACTGACCTCATGAGGGCCATGGAAACACCAACAGGGTTGTTCAAAAGGACTTTGAAAAGCAGAAATGGCATGGTGGAGGAAGGTAAGGCTGGGGGTGGTCAGTCACCATTATAAGGAGAGAGGCAGAATGACAGTAATAATGGTAGATTCTACTCTGAATGTTCAGGCAACTGTTATTTCGTTTGGGCCACCATGGGGATTGTGACTCCAGTCATGACACTGTCATGTTACCTTTAGAAGGTTGATTACACAGTGCTCCTACACTGCGAAGACCATCATTCTATTGTCATTACCTGCTGCCCATCGGCTCTCCGAACAGATTTGCCACCAGTATTTCACTATGGAAACTATTATTCCAGCCTGGACATGTTTTCAGTCTAGCTGGCAAGCTGTCATTTTGCTCCTCAGATGGGCTGTTTCATTGTTCAGCTGGGAATCCTGTCATTTATTCTTATTGCTACTTTAGAAAGTGTCATTTCATTCTGGACATTTCATCCACCCAAAAATGCCTGTGGAATTCTATTTGTTCTCTGTAGAAAAAGTTTTATCCCAGTTCCTCCTTTCCTTTCCTTTCCTTTCCTTTCCTTTCCTTTCCTTTCCTTTCCTTTCCTTTCCTTTCCTTTCCTTTCCTTTCCTTTCCTTTCCTTTCCTTTCCTTTCCTTTCCTTTCCTTTCCTTTCCTTTCCTTTCCTTTCCTCCCCTTCCCCTTCCCCTTCCCCTTCCCTTCCCCTTCCCCTTCCCTTCCCCTTCCCCTTCCCCTTCCCCTTTCCCTTCCCCTTCCCCTTCCCTTCCCCTTTCCCTTTCCCTTTCCCTTTCCCTTTCCCTTTCCCTTCCCCCCTTCTAATCACAAGGCTTAGAACTAAGCTTTACAAATAGTTCTGCAGACTTGGAGAACAGAGGCATAGATAAGTGCACTTTTTCCTGGGAGAAAAAGTGCTTTATGATTGGCAGATTTGGAAAGGAAAATGAATGTGAGGGAAACAACATGTTTTCTTTCTTCTGATTGACATTTTTCTACCCTAAACTGTCCCTCCCTATGTTTCCCTGCCTCCCACAGGGTTCCAACTGTGCATTTCTGAATGCAAACTTGAGCAATTTGTATTTTAACAAAATCAATTGGGAAACCAAATACAACATGCTTTCCATGAAGTTATACAATGAAGGGCTACCCCACCGCCGACCAAAAAAAAAAAAGAAAAAAAAAAGCTATTGTGCTTGTCTTGCCTATAGCTATAGCACAGAAGTGATGAGCAGTAACGCACCAGAGATAAATCTGCAGAGCAAGAAGGAAATCAAGCAGGTAAGTCAGAAGGGGTGGCCAAAATAAGGCACCATTTTGAGATGGATTCAGAGGAACTCAGCTAAAGCTGGCTAGTTTTGTGAAAGAAATAATTCTGTTCTCAATCACTGTGCCTTGTGGCTTTGAAATTTGCACTGTAATCTTTAAGGAAATATTCATTTGTCACAAAACAAAAGGTACCAATGAATTTAATCAGAAGCAGCCATTTCAGCTCTGGCATTCATCAATATTGGAGATAAGTAAGCTCTGAAGCTCTATTCAGTTTCATAATGGGTGAGAGTTCACTCAGTTACTCTTGCCTCAGCTTTTACAGTGCCAAATGCTAATATACCATTGAAATGGGTGAATATCCTTCATATTCATGAAACACCCAGAGATACTTTGACAGTCAGTGTTTTGCTGCCCCATATGAATAAAATGAATGAATTTATACTAAATACTACGAATTTAGTATTTAACGCTCTGTATATTAAGATAAGGGTTCATTAACAATATTTTGAAAAAAAAATCAATTAGTTTGCATTAAATACTCTGTCCATTTACTTGACAATGACATATGATTTCAAGTAATGCTGTAGAAGCATGTTAAGTGAAGGATGATAAGAAATACCTTACATTTGGATCAGAATTTGGATTGTCTTTTCCATTTTAGCTGTATTGAGTGAAATAATTATTTTATAGAAAAGGCAGCCCAGTTATTTTATCTTTCATAGGACAGAATCTGTTAAAATATAACTGAAAATATTTTTCAGAAACCATACACACTGATGACACCTGATGAAAGAATAATACTTCATAAGATATCCTTTGAATTTTTTTATTTTAATTTTTACTGAAATTTTTATAGAAGTAAAAGATAAACCTGAAATAATTTAGAGTAAAGAACAGAAAAATAAAAAAGATGTGAAGAAAATAAAGAAGTCATAGAAAGAAATACAAATAGAAAAAAGGAAAAGAAAATATATACTGTATAACGAAGAAAAAAAAGAAAGAAAAAATGCAAGAAAAAAAGTCTAAAAACACACACTCTCCTGTCAAATAAAGTGACCTCCCAACCTCATCATGACACATATACCTTTTCTTAGCTAACAAATATAAAACTCTTCATCCCATAACCCATTTCTTAACAATAGGCAAATCAAATAAGCCACATCTTCTTCGATCCAGTTACCAGCAAAAGATCCAAACAAAGCTCTAAGATTTTAACATTAATTATCATATATAAAGTTCAACATTCCACATCTCACCTCTTAACCAAAACAAAATCCCATTGAAAAGTCATTAAATGGTCCCAATATCCTAATATAAACAAAATGAAAACAGTTTAACATGACAAAAAGAGACCATTTATCCTTTAAAAAAGACAATACACAACTTTCCAAATAACAACTTATCCCATTCAAATATACATTCCGTATCTCCACTTTAAACTATAAGCACATCCACATTTCATGAATATAAAATAATCCCAGTATTAATATATCAAAGAGAAATAATTTCTCCTTTAAAAAGACAAATTCTCCAAACTCCCTTACTATGAATAAAGAGAAACGGTTAAATGCAATGCCAGTATAAGTATTATAAAATTAAGATTACACAAAGTAAATATAAGGGGGGAAAAGACAAAACTTTTACATCATATTAAATGTAAGCAAATCCAGTACACCACATTTTTCTAATTAAGATATCAATAAATCCCTAAAGAACCACCCACAATAACAACATATTCCATTTTATCCCTGGTTGAATAAACCAAGTTTGTAGTCTTTTTTCTTCTATACAGGACAGTCTTTTTCTGTAATCCATTCAGATGATTATTGATCTTTGTTACAAATTTCTTTAGGACTTTAAAGAGTCTCTTTTGTAAATCCAACAAAAGGAAAAGTTCTCTGGGATTATCATTTTTATTTCCTTTTTGATTTTTAAAACCTTATCCAGTTTTCTCTCTATATCTGATGACAGATTCTTTTTCAGAGTCTTGCTCATATTTTCCTCAAGTAAATTTTGCTGTGTATCTCATTCTACAACATCTTCGTCTGGGAACAAACAGTTCTCAAGAAGACACAACATAGCTGACATTTCATGGTCTAGGTCTCTATGCAGTTCTTCAAAGATGTCTCTAAATGCCATTATAAGTTGCTTGTCTTATAACTTAAATCTCAAGAACAATTTTTCTTTCCAACAGACATACATTTATTTTTTTTAATTAATTTCAAAATTTTAATGTTCAAAGTCCAAAATTCCAATGTTTTCTGAGCCTTTAAAACTTTCTGCAGCCAAAACCTTCTCTTACTTTTTGCTGCTTATTTAAGTTCTTAAAAATTACAAAAACAGATCTTCATATTCTTATATTGAGGCATCAAAGCACTCACCTGGTATTTCCAGTCTTGTCACTCTGCAGGTGTCTAACTTCTTTGAAACACTTGATAGGCAATTTCCAAAAATAGTTAGCAAGGGAAGTGCATGAACTTAGTATCCTTTGAAAGCTCTGTTTGCAGCTGGAGTAAATATGGTGAATTCCCCCTTCTTCTGGTTTCCCCACCCCACCTGAGATCTCTTTCTTGTGGTCTCTTCATAAGGAAGAGGAACAACCATAAGGAGAAACAGCTTGGGTGATCTCGTGTCTCTCTTTGATCCAGAGAGGATCGTAGGAGCCAATCTTCTTCGGCTTACAAACAATCTTATCCTTATTCCCCCCTCATTAAAATTACATCATATTTCCCTTCTTCCGATATTCAACCCTTTTCAATCAGCAAATCCATAAATCACCAGTTCATTTTTTTCCACTTTCAGCAAAAAGTCCATAAGAGGTTTCCAGTCTCTGATAAAAGTACTTGTCTTGCCCCTGATCAAACAGGTCAATTTTGCCATTTCCACCAATTCCATAATCTTTACAATTTACTCCTCCATTGTATTTCAGAATTTTTCCATCTTTGTGCATATGATAATCTTTCTGCAATAAGATAGACTTTGAATTTTCATTGATTCCTATGAAGATGAGAATACCATTAGACAATGAACTTATAAAGGAAACAACTGTTTGCAAATAATCTTTATTCTAAAATTGTCTGGGTGTTTAAAACGAAGAGTGCCAAAATAACTACAACCACTTATATTTGCTTCTGATCCCCCATCTCCAAGAATAAGTGAAATTGCTGTATTTTCTTCAATTCCTATCATCGTTAACTAAACCTGATGGGAATTGGTGTGTAATGATGCCTGAAGGACTGTAGGCTCCCAACCTTGTTAGTGTTAGCAATTTACACATTTTCTTCCATACTTTCCAATTTAATCATATTTTTTCCTAGTTTGAGAACATTGTTATCACCAATATTTATAGTTTACAACTCCTTTCCCCTGCTGTTAAAGTTAAGAAATCTTAAGCCCTTTTTCTGAAGATTCAGGTTGTAGCACACTGAAAGGATTATTTCAGAAAACCACACATCCTATCCCCACCCCCACCCCCAATTGGACCATGCATTACACAGATTTTTTTTTTTGTTATTATGGTTACTATTTTGGTGGATCTGATTCCAGAACTAGCAGATAGCTGGAAAAGCTGCAGCCAACTCCAGCAAGTGACTTCCATTTCACTTGTTTCCTGCTCAAGCAGTTTCATCCCTTAATCATTCCTTATGATTAAGGAATAGATAGTAAACATTACTAGCAATATCTAGGAGAGTTATTAACCTAAAGAAATACTCTCATTTAGGTCTCTTCTTTCACACATATGCACATAGATAAAATGTGAATGGTTGTCAGAAAAAGCACTTATGAGAAAATGACCCTTCCTTCCTTCCTTCCTTCCTTCCTTCCTTCCTTCCTTCCTTCCTTCCTTCCTTCCTTCCTTCCTTCCTTCCTTCCTTCCTTCCTTCCTTTCTTTCTTTCTTTCTTTCTTTCTTTCTTTCTTTCTTTCTTTCTTTCTTTCTTTCTTTCTTTCTTTCTTTCTTATACACAGACTGCTTCCTAAGTTCTCCTTCCAAAGTCAAAGAACTTGCAGGTAGCCTGTTTGGCAGATGGTTTAGCTACAGCAGCTTGTCTGCTATGTGTTACACACAGATGCCTGGACTTGAGTTCCCAGCAGCAAGAAACTTTTAAGGAGAATCTCCTACAGCTTGACTGGAGAGTGAAAGAGAGGTTAGAATTCCATATGACTTTTGGTTCCCCTCTTTTCAGCATTGGCCTTCTTTGTCATCATACAGGTTGCCACTCTCCCTTCTTTTATTCAAATAGTTGTCTGTAAGGCATTGTATTTTAGTTGTTGGAAGCTTGGTAGCATGAAAAGTCTAACAATGCATACTAAATAAAAGAAATCTGGTATTTTTCCTTTGAATGGGCTAATTACAAAGCACAATATTGCCACTGTTAGATGAAGCATGATCGTATTCCTAGTCCGTTGTTGCTGGCTTTTGGCTTGGAGTTATTCTGTTGGCCTCATCACATACAGCTTCTCTATTTGAGGGTTTTCCTTTCCTTTCCTTTCCTTTCCTTTCCTTTCCTTTCCTTTCCTTTCCTTTCCTTTCCTTTCCTTTCCTTTCCTTTCCTTTCCTTTCCTTTGCTTTCCTTTCCTTTCCTTTCCTTTCCTTTCCTTTCCTTTCCTTTCCTTTCCTTTCCTTTTTTTTTGCTCAATTGCTCTTTGCTTTTTGGCCTGCTCTGCTTCTCTTCTAAGCGTTTCTCCATTTTCCACTTCTTAGTCTGCTGTCTCTAATAATTTTTTTCTAAACCCTTTCCTATTCTCTTTCTCACGATTCACCTCTCTCACTTGCCACAGTTAGCTTTCTCCATCCTTTAGGAACAGATGTCACATATTCACAATGTATTCAGGATTTTATAATACATCTCTGAAAAAAATAGGCATTTTGGGAAGAAATTGTGTCTAGGATTGCTTATTCTTGCTACCAGGTGACCTGCTGAGGAATTTCCTTTGAGTTTAGCTGAGTACAATAGTTTTGATTTTTCAGATTGAGACAGTGGATATATCTAGAGACTGAATTTGGTGAGTTGAGAAGGTTGAAACAAACACAAGGGTAAAGATGCATGCTAGAGAATAATCACTCTGTGTACATGCAAGTGTAAACAGCAATTGTAAATGCAATTATAAAATCACTGTGTGTATATGCAATTATGAACACTCTTTTCAGGCAAATTGGGAGAATTGGATGACTAGATGGGAGAAGGTAATGCAGATATAGGAAGCATTAGAGAACCATAGTGGAATAGAGAAGAAGTAGGATAAATTATATCTGGATGTGTGCGTTGTGGGAAGGATAGGAGCCAGGCACTACAAGTGGCATTTCCCAGCATGTTAATGAAGACATAAAGCACCATAAAATGAAAGTCTGAACTGGGGCAAATCTTTCCATAGTGCGTATCCATGCTGGTCCCTGAAATAACTTTAGTACTGGGAATATGCTTGTCCCTTCCCAACCAAGAAAGTCAGGCTGATCTTCAGATGGAAATTGAAATCAGAGATGGAATCAGAACGAAAAACCAAGTCACCATTATCTGTGATGACACCTACAGTTCAGGTCATTATACCCTTAAAAGGATATTATAGAACTAAACAAGTGCATAAAGGAACAACTGAAATGATTAGGAGGCAGGAACAGCATCCCTATAAAGGAATATTACAAAATCAGGGAGCACTCTAATCTGGAACTAAGGCAAGTCAGAAGAAAGGAACTAAAGACACATAAAATCATGTCATGGTATAGAAAAGGAGGACGGTCACCTTCTTAATCATGCTTACGAGCTTTCTGAAAGCATTGGTTAGCCGCTTTCTCACACAAATACACGTTCCATCAAAGATAAACCTACCGTGCTAGCACTATTTTATTAAGATAAGCAACATGTATCTAACAATTGCGTTAGTAAAAAAAATAAAGAAATCCTAAAGCTGAATTGTTAGATTTGAAGCAGGCGCGAAAGCAGAGATGTCTTGCAAGTGGATCAAGCCGAACTGCACTTAATCATCTGAAAGAATCGATATGCAGATGTTTGGAATAAAACCACTGTGCTTGCTCATCCCGGGGATCAGTGGCAGTGAACTTTCAAACCATGTGACCTTTTTGGAGAGCAGTAGGAAGTTTAATCCTTATCTACTATGTCCATTAACATCTACTCATACAGAACTTGTGGTTGAATATAATCTTGGTTTGAATTTCTCCACTGCCATCACTTGCAACCCATAAAATACAGATAAGGAGTAGATGGATGTCATGTTGCAAACTTTAATCCAACGAATCTGCCTTATCATTCCATATAGCTTTAGAGGGCCCTATATTCTAACTCCTGGTTCTGCCAAAGAATTTTCCTGAAAACCTTTAAATGAACATACTGACAGTGGGAGTAGAACTAAGGTATTTCATTCTTTAACACTGAACTAGGGGAGGAAAGAAGAGCCAGTTTGTGTAGTGGTTAAAGCACCAGGCTAGAAACTGGGAGACCATGAGTTCTAGTCCTGCCTAGGCACAAAGCCAGCTGGGGACCATGAGCCAGTCCCTCTCTCTCAGCCCTAGGAAGGAGGCAATGGCACACCACTTCTGAAAAACCTTGTCAAGAAAACTGCAGGGTCTTGTCCAGGTAGTCGCCAGGAGTCAAAAACTGACCTGAAGGTAGAAAAATTAAAGGTGGGTGAGGAGAGAGGGAAAGGCAGAGGTGGAAAGCATGATCAGTGGCAGGAACCATGCTGTCGTACCTAATGTCTGTTCTGCATAAAGAGGTGTGGGCTCATTTTTAACATTTCTTTTCCAATACAAATGTTATACAACCTTGTCCAATGTGCCATACAATCTTGTCCAACAATTTTGCCCAATATTTTTATGCAATATTGACTTTTTTTAAAAACTATGGACACTGATATGAACTAGATATCAATCAAACCCTAATTTCAATTATAATTGGATTTAACTTCATATATTGATTTGAAAGTAAGACTTTCTGCCCTATGTTGCAGAATTAACTGGTACAGTGGTCTAGTCTATCTGAGTGCTTACATTGTTATGCTTCATACATTCTGAGGTTCAGAGATCATTACATGACCATAAAATGCTCTGAAAACTATGAAAATTTGAAAAAATGTATACTCACACATAGAGAGTGTGAATCTGAATATTTGATTCTGGTCTAAAGGAAAACAACTCTTGATGTTTCAGTAATAAATTGCAAAGATTTATTTTTCAGTATGAAACATGTTTCCTAATTCAGTTTTGGACTCTGGTACAGATAAGATAAAAGGGCAACCATTCAAAAGACATAACTCTAACTGCAACTATAAGGATGCATTTGTGAATTAAATTATGCTGTGTATGCAATCAAGCCCAGATCCAAATTAAAAAAAAAAAACTTTTCTGATAATATAATCAGGATAGAAATGGCTTTAATGTGTCTTTGATGTTCATACATCTGATTAATAGAGAGCACTATAAAATGATCGTGCTCCCTAAAATAAAAAAAAAAAAATTATGATGGGACCTACAAGGAGAAATATTTTTAGGATCTGTAGGTCACCAGCTATTCTTTCCTTAACTTAATTTTACACATTTATAATCTGTTTTTCCTCCAGGCAGTTTGGGAATACATACATTAGAACTACCCCATTTTTAAAATCCATCTCTACAAGGTAGGGTAGACTAAGAGAGTGACATGACGAAATACTTTGAACTTCATTGCATAATATTCAATCCAGAACTTCCAGAGCAGCTTACCATAAAACTAAGTTTTATTTGTTTTATTTGAAATATTTATAAAACCAAATAGAAACTAGGTGCAAATAGAGACGATATGCAGAACAAGAAAAGGGAAGAAGTTCAGAATCAAAATCCTGGAGCAGTTGCAGTTTCTGAAGAGCTTCCAGGAGCAACCTTAGACAGAGTGCATTCAAGGAGTCCATCTAGGTAGGAGATACACTATGATGATCAAATCCCCCTTCCAACATCCAGGCGAGATGGATGTAGAAGTACTTCCAAATGAGATACTGCAGGTCACTGGGGATTTCCATCTGTCTAATGATCCCGGAACTGCAAACCAGCAGCAATTTTATCTGTTCTTCAAACACATAAGGGAATTGAGCACTACTCTAGCTACAACACTACATTTTCTTCTGATCCAAACTTTTGAAGATCCATGTAACAACTAAGGTAGTGCTAAACTACTGCAGCCTATCAAAGATCTGGCCCTGGCCCTGAGTTGCCACTGATTTGCAATGTTTAACATAATGTAATGGGGAAAATGATTAAATAAAGGGAAGATAACCGCATTAACTACATGAATTAATTTAATTTGGATCAAATTTAGATTTTTGTCATAGCTCCTCTGTATCTTTGCACCTGGAATATGGCCCCTGAAATCCACAACCACTTTGGTGCACATGAATCTTGATCCTAAAAAGATTGCAAATTCTTCACCTGAGGGAACCCAAGAACTTGGATATTGATTTCCCCTTGCTAGTTCATAGCTTACTAGGACTGTGTGAGATGGCCGGACTCTGCAGTGATGTGGCCCTTTCCTTTCACAGCAAAGGGGTGATGTGATTTGCTCTAGCAAGGCATTTGGCAGTCTCCAAGTTTTAATGAGCACTTCTAATAGCAATAAAAGGGTTCTTACATGTGCACAAAGCTCTTGAGGTTACTGGAACTGCCTGTGGGAATGCAAAGCCACAACGTTGCTTTCATAAGCTGGTTGGAGGGGACACAAGGACTAGGTTACTCTGTGGCTAAAGCACTACACTGCAGTAGGATGTTCCATAAGAACATGAGTACAGTGCATACACAGTTTATTGTGAGTCTGGGTGTGAGAAGGATTTCACTTTGATGAGTATGTCTTGCTAAGAGTTATGGAAGGTTGTTTTTCTATACGGTAACTGCTGTGAGATTATTATATGCACAAAAATGGAAAGACTCTGAAATACCCACAATGGAGAAGTGGCTGGTGAAGATCACAGAACAAGCAGAGATGACTTAATTAACTTGTTTGATTAGCGAAAGATCAACAACTACATTTGTCAGTGACTGGAAACCCCTTATGGACTTTTTGTTGAACCCCCCCCCCCCATGAATTTGTGATTTATGGGTTTGATTATTAGAAAGGGTAGAGTATGGAAAGAAGGAAATTATGTTGTAACCTTAGAGAGAAAGGGTAAAATATAAATGTACCTGTAACTGCTATGAAAAAGATCAGAAGCTGCTTTTTTATTTCCTTTCCTTTGCTTTCCTTGTTTTTATTCTTTTAAAAATGTCTTTAATAAGAATTATATATATAATTTTATATAACGTATGTATATATTATATAATATATAGCATTTTTATTAAAGAAATGTGTGTATATACATATAATATTATTTTAATTTATATATGTTATATTTTAATATTTTAATTTATATATATTTTATTAAAGAAATGTATATAAATTTTATTAAAGAAATTTATATATATGAAATTTATATTCATATACAGTGGTACCTCGGGTCACGAACTTAATTACCACGACTCCAGTCGCAACCTGAATTGGTCGCAACCAGAATAAAATTTTCCCATAAGGTTCAATGTAAATACGGTTAATCCGTCCTGACCCCTCCGAATTTGGTCACCAACCGATTTTGGTCGCATCCCGAATCAAATTTTCCCATAAGGTTCAATGTAATTATGGTTAATCCATTCTGAACCATATGTATTTTTTTAAAAAAACCACAAAAATATGAAACAAAATACAGTACAGTGCAGTATGAAGAGAGAGAACGCTAACCTTGCTCGAGGCGACTTCTGGCATGGAGGACAGGAAGGCGGGTGGGGAGGCGGTTATTGCTTGGAGGGAGAGTCCCCCTCCCTACAGGAAGCCGCGACCACGTGTCACGGGAGGGAAAATGGCCGCGGATCCTGTTCGTCACCCGATGCGGAGTTCGCAGACAGAAGCAAAATTTTGCGAACGGTGCTGTTCGTGACCCGAATTGGTCGTGAACAGAAGCGTTCGTGACCCGAGGTACCACTGTATATGAATATGAATATATGTTCAAATTTTATTAAAGGAATTTATATTTATATAATGATGCGTATGTCTTCCTCAGCCATTGTCTTTCCATAAAGACATATCTAACTAAAATCTCCTTTACTTAGGAGTTCAGCTCTTCTCAACTTCAGGGCAATACCCTTGCAGGGATTTTTGGCAACAGCCTGGAAGTGGGTTGCCCTTGCCCTGTAGGCCCTGTCTAGCCTACAGCCTTGGGAATTCCTGTGATCTCCCATCCAAGCATGAAGCAAGTCGAAGCTGGCTTAGTTCTTTCAGATCAGCTGGGCCCTAAGGCTGCCTCTACTTCAAGATGAGGTTTGCGCAATATTATAAACATTTGTAGAGGACTGATCTAATTTCACCTATAAAACATCCATGCCATTTCCTTGGTATAGTACAGAAATGGTTTGCCGATGCTTTATTCTGGGATTTTTTTCCTGCTCCCCAGTTTAGCCTGCAGACTACTTGCTTACAGATCCAAATAACTGATCCAAATGCCTGATGCTATGACACACATGATACAAGTAGCCTGTAACTCAGTGCAGTCTCCTAGAAATCAGGGCAAAGAAAGATTATTCACTCACTGCCTCTGGGCTGCCCCCAACCCCAATATTAAAGGCTTTCAGCAGTCAAACAAGGACTGTCAGATCCATCATTCTGCACATCTAATTTTGAAAATGAGGGCTGTGTTTCCGAGCTATGATGAGAGGGGGAGGAAAAAGGAGAAATGGAGCTTATTTTAGCTCACAAATTGTGCTTTGTGATGTCAGTCCTAGTTCTGTTTGTCATCAGGCAAAGGCACATAGCAGACAGTAAACCACTGAAGCGATTCTTCTGTCCCCAAGAGAGCCTTTTGAAAGAAGAGAATTGATTTTTCTCATCAGAATGTGAGTCAGGCATGCAAACTTATAAAGAACTTATGATTCCCTATATTTAATTCTCCATGGTGCACAGTAAGGTAAGTTGTTTGCCAGGTTTCTTTAGGAATGGATTTGGGGAAAATGAATGTCTTTAACCTCTGTCTCGAGAACAAATAACAGCCAGAAAGAGTTGAGTAAGCTTTTTGGCTCCCTAGGGAAAATTTCCTGAATGAGAATGTACTCCCCACCCCACCAGACAGCTGTTATTAACATCCAGCTATCTGCAACATGCTGGTGTGCATTATAGAATTAATTGATTAAACAATAGGGAGATATAAATATATTGGATATATGTAATCAGATTGAAGAAAGCAAAATAGGGAGAAAGAAGGGGAAGAGAAATAGAGATTTAAGCATATCGAACAGTAGGAAGCCACACTGGAACACAAAAAGTCTACAAAATTGAAAAGAAACACGTATTTCATATTGTTCAACTTCTTAA
Organism: Python bivittatus; assembly: GCF_059951505.1. Lineage (NCBI taxonomy): Eukaryota > Metazoa > Chordata > Lepidosauria > Squamata > Pythonidae > Python > Python bivittatus. The sequence continues at coordinate 12,164,774 of NW_028277053.1, forward strand.
TGTCAAAATTAGATAGCCCCCCACAGATATTTATAATACTGATGCTTAGAAATCCATGTTTGAACATTTAAGCTATTAAATCTTTTCAACTTTAAGGGGAGGGAGGGGGGAGGGAAGGAAGGAAGGAAGGAAGGAAGGAAGGAAGGAAGGAAGGAAGGAAGGAAGGAAGGGAGGGAGGGAGGGAGGGAGGAAGGAAGGGAGGAAGGAAAGAAAGAAACTTGAACTAGGTTTTTATTTTGAAGCATTCCTTTCCCTTTGTTAACATGTTTAAAGTTTTTTTTTTTAATCAAAATTCTATAACTAAACTTCCCATGTGATCTTGAGTCTACAAGTGAAGCTCTTTCTCTGTAGACATCCAGGCCTATGAATTTTGAAGGACCAGCCGGGGAATTTCTCCTTTTCTTGATAGACAAGTAGAAAATCTAACATTGCTTTTACTTTAACACCTGTTATGGGGTGGACAAGATTGTTCCATAGAATTCTATTGAAATGAGACATCTATTGCAGAAAGGGCAAAGCTGACCAGTGTGGTCAGGGAAAAAATGACAGACTTTTTTTGAAAGACTGGAAACCTTATATGGACTTTTTGGTGAAAGAAGGAAAGACTGAATTGATGGTTTCTGGATCTGAGGATTAAAGGGGACCAAAGAAGATGGGGAAAAGAATAAGATGATACTTACTCAACAGAAAGAAGGGCAGAAGGCATAACTATATTTTCTCTTTTTATCCCTTTTTTTAAATTTTTTTTCTTGCTTTCTATCTTCTTTTGTTTTGTATACTTTTATTGTATTGAATTTTTTTTACAAAAATATATATTTTTTTAAAAAAAGAAACAAGACATCTATGCACATAAATAAATTTACATGCTCCCCAAAGTGGGAGCTGTTGCAGCAAAAATAATTATTGTTTTGAGGAGGCTTCCACTTTGATGTGGGAAGGGGAGGTTTAAAAAAACTGTAAAATGAAGGAAATATTCCTGCTACCAAGATGATCCGGTATCCTAACTCTTCTCTTGCTGTGCTCCAACTGATTCATCTTCAGAGCAGAAAAACAAGATAATAAGTTATTGAGTCTTGTAACAGGCTTGCAGTCCTTGGCCCCACTACAGCACAATCCAGGAAAACAGAGATGGTGTCTTTGTGTTGCTAAGGAAGGTAAAACTCTTCTGTCACACTATTTCTTAGCCATTTCATCCATTATAGCTTTTGCGTTTCAGCTTTATTTTAGAAAGGAAGAAAATGGAGTAACTACTTTTTTTTTCCAAAACAAAACACACATATACATGCACACACAAAAAAAACCTCTATGCATACACACACAGAGACACACACACACAGTATTCTGTATGTATGTATTTCAATAACATCTAGTTATTGAATACATCTAGGAAGTGTCCCCTCTCTGTCATAGGGTCTGCCCTCTGAAACAGCAACTTCCCCAAGATCCATATAGTTCCCATCCTAATGATGTTGAAAGAGTTTCTGGAAACGTGGCTATTCCCCCAGGTATATGTTAAGCCCCTATAGAATTTTATTCAATTCAGTATTTGTTTTCTTCTAGATGTGTGTGATCTTTGCTCTTTCTGTTTTCTTGTTTCCGTACTTTTAATACTGTGAGCGACCCAGAGTCTTGTGGAGATGGATGGCCCCAAAATCAATCAAACAACCATGAACATACCCATGTAGTCACCAGGAATTGAGGTCAGCCTGAGGAAGTCTTCACTTTACTACAGCAGGTGGAATAAACTATTCAACTTCTACTGATCTCAAAAAAGCTAAGCAGTGAGAGTCAGACATGGTTAATACTTGGGAGATCACCAGGTCTTGTGACCATTGCCAAGAAAAACACATGGATATGTACGGTGACTAGTGCATGTACAGACTATATATAAAAACACTATGCACATATGTATGCATGTACAGTATGTGTGTTTGTGTGTATATTTAAAAAAACTATTTCTTAAACGTTGGACAGTTCATTCCTTCAATCACTCATGGAATGCAAGAGGTGCAGCATTAACTTCTCCTCCAAAAAAGACAGTGATTGATGCCACTTGTTCAGCATACAAAGCTACATCTTGCTGTTCAATGCCAGGTTATTTTTCAACCTAAAATACGTGGAATGGAGGAAGCAAGGATCCAGATGTCCTGTGCGTACTAATTAGAAATAAACCCTCTGAGTTCAACAGGACTTTCCCATAAGCAACCATACTTAAGAATCAGTGAACTGATTCAAGGGGAAAAAAAGTTGTATGTATGAGAGGAGGCACCTTCTCCATTGTGGCCTTTGCCTTCTGGAACAGCATCTCCTGGAGATCCATAGAGATTGAGCCTCTGTTGGGTTTTTTTAAGGTGCTGAATTGTTTGTTCCAGATGTGCATGTCTTTTTTCTTTCATTTTATTGTTTTCTTCTTTTGAAATGCAAGCTGCCCAAAGTCATTGGGACCAGGTAGTTTCTAAACCCAAACAAACAAGCAAAGAAAGCTCTGTTGGCTATCTTAAACGCTCCTGAAGTGGGAGGAAGGTAGATTTATGAGGTGAGAAGGGAAGGTTACTTCCTTTGAAATCTCCTCCATAAAACCAAACATTTGCATCAACAAAAGCTATTTTAAAGCTTTGCTGACTAGAAACGTTCCTCTCCTGATTATTTGGTGCCTGGAGATAAGAAGATTTTAGATGCCTTCATTAAGTGGAAGGTAGGGCTGGAGATTTAAGGTCAGGGCTTATGAAAGTAGAAGACTGGGGTTTGTGATAGAAGTGGGGTTTTTGGAGGTGGCACAATACTTCCCTAAGATGTTGCCGTATATATGGGGAAGCTCTAAGAACCAGATTAGGATTATGGGTTGGAGCAAGATAGCCCCTTTTTTGGATGGTGAGCAGATAAAAAGTGTTCAAAAAAAGATAGCAACCAGCCATTATGTGACATTATGAGGGACATGGTGGTGCAGGGCTTAATGACGCTGGAGTTTGCCGGTCAGAAATGGTCGGCACTCCAGTGGTTTGGGCCCGGCTCCAAGGGATGGGGTGAGCTCCCGTCACTCGTCCCAGCTTCTGCTCACCCAGCAGTTCGAAAGCAATTCCATCTGCGAGTAGACAAATGGGGAGTCCTGTCTAGATGGGAGGAACCGGCAGTGCTGCGTGGGGGAGCAAAATGCCAGTGCTGGACCAAACTCCGAATGCAACCAGCAGGAGCAATGATCGATGCAAGCGGCAAGAAAGACCTACGGAGGAGGAAAAGCCCGGATGACCCCCTAGCGACCACTGCTGGTCACATAGTGTAATAGATATAGCACTGTAGACTTGCAATTGTAAGAATTGTTAGTCACTGTTAGGATTATATACTTTGTGAGCCACCCAGAGTTCCCCATTGGGGGGAGATGGGCGGAGAATAAATTGAATGTATAAATAAATGAATATAAATTATGTGGCTGGGAAATATGGAGAGAGAGTTGCACCACAACACCACTGCAGAAAGGAAGGAGAAAGTCCCAGAGCCAAATGTCAGGATGAAGCAAGTGATCCCTTCATTAAAATACAGCCTGGCTAGTATTTTTGGGGAAATGCTGCAAAACTGCTTTGGTGCTATTTCTTCTAGGGAAGATGCTGAGCCACTTGATCCTCTCAGTTTCTTCAGATCCTCAAGCCTGAAGAACATGAGGACATCTTAGGTACATAGGTATGGGGGTGGGGTGTCTTCCAATCTCCAATCCCATTGGGTCTAATTTTATAGGGTATTTAAGGGTAGCAAAAATAAGATATTTTCAACGTTTCTGAGGAAGTGGAGAATAGTCTATATTTGACCTGGGTGTATTCAACTTTTTTCAGGAGAAAAACCTTTGCAAAAGTGAACATACTTGGTTTCTGGTGGTTTCTCTGTATCAAAGGCAGAGCTCTAATAGATTATCTATTGGATCAGTAGTTTTCACCCTTGACTTCCTTTTCTTTTCTTTTCTTTTCTTTTCTTTTCTTTTCTTTTCTTTTCTTTTCTTTTCTTTTCTTTTCCATAGACCAAAAGTTCCTGAAAGTATGTTGCCTTCTGAAAGCTGTGATGAGATTTGGATACCTTGATTTACATTTTTTCCCCTCCTTCAGGAGGTGCCTATCATTTTGACTGGACTGAGCTGATCTTTCAGAACATGCTAGGATGGTATTTAAGCAACACAGACTTGCAATCAGTTAGACATCCCTACTTTGCCTGTGTGGTGTTTATGATGGAACAGATTGATCTATTTTGTAGGAGCTGTGTAGTTACAAATAAAGTTTGCGTTGGCTATGTTTCTAGTGGTAAAATAAGAGAGTGAGAGTAAGGGTGTGAGAGAGGCACAGCTACGATGTTCTGTAAGAGATTAATCCCTTGTCAGACCTACTCTGTCTCTGAAAGAATTGATATAATCCACAGCCCAGGATTTGAAAAATATTGTGCTTCTAGAGAAGAAAACAAGCTATCATGCATAATTTTCTGTTAGATAATGGTTACAAATAGGTGTTTTATAATTGCATTCCACAGCATGTTCAAATAAGTAATTCCCTCTTGTTCTTCGATAAATCTGTGATTATTTTTTAAAAGAAATCCCCTGAAAATGAATATTTAAATAAATAATGCATTTATTTTTCCTTGAAAGATGCATTTTTAAGAGTGAAATCCTATGCAAGTCTACTTAGAAGCAATATCACTGAATGGGACATTTCCTGGCCTTTGCATAAAGGAATGGAGCCTAATTCATCTTAAAATAGAAATGAATAGCTTATCTGTATGCATTTTAAACCCCCAGCTGCAATGGAACATTTAGAAAATGTGATTTTCCTAAAGGTGGTAGATATCTGCATCTTACTTCAAGTGATATAGCCCTGATCACCAAATAGGTTCTTCAGGACCAGCAACTTTTCTGCAGTAGACTATAATACAGGAGCTTGCACAATGACATGGACGATGAGGATGATGGCGATAGTGATGATGATTTTATAGTGCTTGAAATCTCATGAGCTATCGAATGAAATATCATCGAAAGCCTCAGGAGACTTCCAATGGAAATACTGACATTTTTTGGCAATTACACAAGATATACAGTATGTTTGGGTATGTATGAGATTAAGTAGGTAGGTAGGTTCTGAGGTATTGTTGTCTCCACGGGCAAGCTGCATTGTTGAACCCTGATTCAAGCATGCATAATTTAGAATATAAGTTCTGAAATAAGAAGTTATGTAATGTAACAAAACTGAAGTGCAGAAGACATGGGCTTTTCCTGTAGTTATTAAAGAAACAATGTTGGATCAGCGGATGGGCTGGTCCAGCATGCTGTTTCCCACTGAAGCCAATCAGATACCTAATGGCAGTCCTGAAGTAGGACTTGGTTATTTCTTTTCTCAGGCAATGATTAAAATCCTCTTCATCTAAAAGGGTTGATCATAAGGAGGATCTGCCATCAACATAGTTTGCTCTACAAGTTGTATCTTCTGAAGTCCATGCACTGCCTGCAGAGCAGATGTTTCCATATGATGAGGGGTGGAAATACATGGATTTAATTGCCCAGGATTCCTGACTGCATGGGATCCTATTAGGCTGGTTTTGGCTTTGCACAGGCCATGCTCATTGCAGAAGGTCTGACCATGCTCCTCCTGCAAGTAGACCTATGTGACTAGTCCATCTGAGCAGGGCTTATGAGACTGGAGCTTTCAGATCAACATGCATTGGTTGGGATCAGAAGAGTTGTATGTTTCTATTTTCACACGACAGCAGATACGTCTTCTAGTATATTAATTCTGTACACAATCTTTCCTAATACACACATCTTCTTCACATTTTCTTCTAATAGAAATATCTTTTTTGTGGGTTATTTTCTCTAATGTATGCATTTTAATACATTTTTGAGTCCCGCTCACAGTATTGGGGAAAAAAATGCTAAAATTGAAATATAAGCCTATTTTGGTTATTGCATGTTGGTCCAAGAAGTGTAAATTAAGTGGCTTTGTATTAAAATGTAAACTGAATGAATTTCTTCTCCATTCCTGCTAATGTACCAAAACAATTGTTGGAGAAAACACCAGTAGAGAATTAATTACATCTCCATTCAGTACAGAAAAGGGACATTCACAATACTGAAATTATCTGGTGACTTTAGGGAAAGGGCAAATATTACCTAACACAAAAAAGAAGGCTATTTGAAATTAAAAATGATCTTTCAGAGGAGCTTTACTTCTGTTCTTTTCTAAATAAAAGTGTTAAATTATATATCTATTAAGCGAGAGAATGTCAGCTATCGGGGCCCAGGGCGAGAGCCTTCTCTGCTGTTGCCCCCACCCTTTGGAACATTCTCCCCCCAGAGGTGCAGCAGGCTCCTACCTTCCCAGCTTTCCAGAGAGGACTAAAGACTTGGCTCTGCCAACTTGTGTGGGGCAATAAGAGCTCGAATCAATCCTGGGGGTGGCTGGCACCCCAATGGTGCTCCCTGAGCTACTTGCCAATTCCAGCAATTCTTGGAATTTATTTATTTATTTAAGACTGTTTTTATATTGTATTTTAACTGATTTTACCTTCTCCATAAACTGCCCAGAGTTGCTTTTAACAAGACGGGCAGTGACAAGTTTGATATATAAATAAATCTAAAAATAAATTAAAAACTAAGTTACACTTCCAATACTTATGGATTGTGGCTTGATACGAGATAGCTCTGCCAACAGAAAGGAAAGTGGTTCTCTTTTCTTCACCAAACAAGACTTTCAGACAACAGAGCCAAGCCTGAGAACCATCGGCTTTTCTAAATGTGGTTGCTTGTTTTGGAATTTATATCCTGCTCTGAACAACATGCAGTAAATATAAAAATGGTGGCCAGTGCTTTAAAACTAATGGGCATTATTTAATGTGTGGAAGCTGAAGGAGCATGGCCATCCCCAGGATTTTTTTTTTTTTTTCCTACAGAAAAGTTTGGAGTTAATCCAAATGTAGCCAGGAGGAATGTAACCAGGTTCCTTTGGATGTTGAGAGAGACAGCCGTGGTGCAACTTATGTTGTGTTAGAGGCAAGGTTCGGGCACTACAGGGAAGACTGGAACCACAGATGTTCACTGCAGCTTACTATACTTTCTTTCTGATTTTAAAACAAGTTGATAGTCATGGATCAGGTACAGTTGTAGTTTGGTGTAGCCATTAAAGGCACCAGGCTGGGAGACCAGCAGCTTTAGGCACAGAGCCAGCTGGATGACTTTGGGCCATGCCAAACTCTCTCTCGACTCTAGGAAGAAGAAGAAAATGGCAAACCACTTCTGAAAAGTTGCCAAGAAAACTTCAGGGACTAATCCAGGTAGTTGCCAGGAGTCAACAGTGACTTGAAGGTACAAAAACGAAATTAGAGTTGCAGATGTTCATTGTTCATTTAAAAAATATATATATATATATATAATGTTCTGTTCTACCAAAAAGAAAAAAAAAAGGTGCTTATTTTGAAACAAAGTCTCCCCCCTCCCCAAGTTAGCTGTGGGTGTCACTACTAAAATAATACTATAAAGTTCTAAAACGATCCAGCTGCATTTCTTTGTGGCTTAACATCTTCTGAGAACCCAGATGTTTAGTTAGATTATGGTGCTATGTAATGGGTCAACATGGCAGGTTAAGTGTGTTGTGCGAAGTAGCTATATACTGAAATCCTTTTCTTCCCTCCCCAGATTTATTAATGTATTAATTTTACAAGTACAATCAAAGACTGGACTTGTAAATACAGAAATCTCATTAACTGTTGTACTCATGTAGCAATAAAATGAGTAGGCTGGCTCAAACAAGAGCAAGGTTTGGGGGATTGTTGCTGCTAGTAAGTCACAGTTCACCTACACTGTTTTCTTACATTTGTGAAACCTCTGCAATTATGTTAAATGAGATAATTATGTTATATGTATGTTAATAGAAATATTTTATATTAGATTCTCAATATTATCTATGACTTATATGCAATGACACTGTTTTACTGGAAGTGGAGACACTTCATGTTTATTTGTTTTTATTACAATGTAATGCTTCATAATGTCTAGGTACTTATTTTTGTCGCTTTGGGGGGTCAATTTTTGACCATGATGTCAAACTGACCCAGGAAATATTTCTACTGATGAAGGGTTAATCTATATTATTTCAAAAAAGCAAAGGGAAGCACAGTGTAAATACAGAACCAGTATGGATCCTACCTCCATCATTGTTAATCATCACCAACTGCACTTGGATAAATAATAACACAAAAGCACAGAAATACACATTATTTTAGGAGTGCCTTGAAACTTAGCCATCCTCTCAACTTCAGCCATACAGGGAAAGATACCGTACATAGCTAGCTGAGAGACTATTTATATGCTTTAGAAAGGCTTCAGAAGACATATAACAGAAAAGTTTGCCCAGCGCTCCTGCGTCTAAAGATGCTCGGTCTAAAGATGCTTTGTCTGATGAATACTGGAATCCACCCGTTTTTGATGCAAATCTTATCTTTAAAAAGGTACCCAAACCTTCAATCCATAACAAACGTTGTGTCAGATTTAAAGTATTTTTCTTCCAGTCCCCTCAAGCCGTTGATTCCACAGTTCAGTGTGGAAATGGGATTTAATGGACATACATAAAGAAGTGGAAATGAATGAATGACAAAATACTGAAAATAGTCTTTAGCTCCTCTTTGTCTGGGATTATGCATTGATAAGATTTCTATACTTTCCTTCAATTTAAACATATTCAGGATAATTCACATTTCCTGTAAGGAAGAAGCTGTTAAAATAGTCTGACTTTTCACTCCCTGAGCATCATCTAAATCCTGATTCTCTTTCTATGAAGAATTGAAGCTGACCCTGAAGTGATCAGAGCTCCATAGACGAAGTCAGAGTAGGATATAAATGGGATGGAATAAATACAGAGCAGGATATAAATTCAATGAATAAATTAGTAGTCTCTTTGTGCCCACACGGATCTAACTGCCTTTATGATGGATTCATACACCACGGCATTGATCTAGATAAGAAATCTCTAGTCTTCATGGGGCTCTCATGCTTCACATTTCAATGAAATGGATTTATTATTCACTGTGTATTCAGAATGGAGATATAAAGCTTCCCATTAAAAACAGCGTGAAATTTCAATACCCAAGGATGGACTAATTGGTAGGACTTGTCCTCCACTCTGTCACATCCTGCCTATAATGGTGGAGAGGAATTTGTTTACTTTGAGGCTCCTTATTACCTAGAAGCTCACAATGTGGTACGAAGAAGAAAACATTTGTGACACCCAGTTGTGTACTTTCCTGTAATCCTTCCGTGACATTCTAATTACAGTTTGGTTAATAAGCTTACATGCCAGTGATGAATACTGCTTTATGCCTGGCATTTTGATTATAATCTATGAGAAAGATATACTGCCAAAGAAGCAACAACTGTAAAAATAGAACTATCACAAAACAACGACATCCACATATGGAGGTTCCCCCCACTCCGCGACACCTTCCCATCCTCTCAGAATTGCATAGCTTGTGTTGTTATTTATTTATTTTCAATCAACATGCTTCAATCCTGTTGGGTGAAAATAATAATGTGAGTTGATTCACAGCAGATGCTGGTGACAAAAATCTACAACCCACTTGTGGTGAGGCAGATTTACTAACCCCAGTGTGATTAAGAAGACGTGAGCCCACAGCTTTGCAATTAGTCTGGGCTGTTTACCTTTTCCATTAGATCTATAATTAATCATCCAAGGGCTGATCCATATGATACCAAGTGGATTTAGCTCCTGCATTGTTTGAAACAGTGGCTTTTAACAATATCTATTATTTCATGATAAGAATACTGATTTGTAAGGTGTTTTCCTCACAATTTCTGGTAACTTCTCTTTTTCAACCTAAAATGGGAAAGACGTCAATGGGAAAAGAGTAGCAAATATTGCTAATGTTTACCAGGTATCCATATTTTCTTTTTAAAACATCAAATAAGAGAATACTGTGTCTGCTATTTATATGAATTTGGAATCATTAAAGGGTCTCATGGTTGGTGTTTTGCAGCATTCACTGCCACTCCTCTGCAAACTGAACTTGTATTAGCATTCCCTGTAGCAACTTTTGTGGCTGAGATTAAGAGGCTGAAGGAGAGAGATTTATAATTCTGGTTAAGGGAAGATGGGGCAGAGATGAGAGGAACCAGCAACTTCTTTAGTTATAACCAAGAATGCATAAACAAATTGGTTAAGGTTTTTCTTTTTTTAACTGAAAGCTTATATTTTAAAAATAAATGTTCATATCTTTTTATAAATTAGAATGAAATCATTTGGAAATTTAAGGAATTCAAATATGGGGAAAAGGGAAAGTGATGGATTTCATTATATAGATGGAGGGCTCTGACTACATAGAACTTAAAAATATTTGAAACCCTCTACATTTGGCCACAGCTTGTCATAAGGATTTATACCTCTCTCCCCACCCAAATCCACAATTGGTTCTTCAGTTTTAATGATTGCATGGCAGATAAGTTCAGCATGGATCTTTCTATGACAATAAAGATTACATCTATTAAATGTGAGTTATATCAACTGGGAAGAATTGTGCTTGGTTCATTGTTAAAAAGAATTTAACAGATGTCTTCACAGATGGATTGGGTGGGTGGGTGGAACTGAGATTTTGATCAGATAATGGTAGGAGAAACCAAAACAGGGTGATTTGTCGATACCTATTCTTAACAAAGCATCTTAACTATCACACTGCAGAAAGAAAATCTAGTTTTCTGCAAAAATAACCAGTTACTTAGTATATTCTGTTAGCATAAAACACATAACCTGCATTTTTACCAGATGTTCTCTTCAATCTTCATCACACTTTTGTGATGCAGCTGAAACCTCAGATTGTGGGTAATTTTTAAAAAATGAATTCACGTTTTTTCTTCATGTCCCTGATCAATCTTCCACTTTTATAGTCTTCCACTATATATATTATAGTGGAATTTTAGCAATTTTCATGACTTCTCTCTCTTTTTCAACAGGCTAATAATGTGCACCAATCTGCCTTAACGTAGCCCTGTAATAGGGTACTATTATTATTTCAAAATAAATAGTTCTGATATTTTTTATTCTGGAAGGGAGAGAACCAGAATTTTAAAGGCAGATAACTGAGAGAGTTATATGTCACTTGGAGGAAAATATCACCGCTTCTTGTTACACATTTTTATCTAAGGAGAACAGGGAATAAGTCAAAGCTGGCAATGGACCAACCAGGTAAGTTGAGAATGAAGTATAAACATGAGGCTTCTGAAATCTTCCCTTCAAATTAGATGCAAGAGATGGAGAAGACATATCAGTTACTTTAATATCATTTCATGTGACTATATAAAACATACGTGCTGAAAGAAACACCTTCATATCCAGTGTTCAAAATAGAACATGTTAATTGATACAAGGTGTTCCGAAGTACTTGTTTTGCATTAAATGGTGACTATGAGTAACCTTCATATGCCAACCAGTATTGTCCCCTCCCCCGCCCAAAAAGGTGAATAATCAGATAGGCAGATAAAAATGATAGAAATAACTATCCAACTGGTATTTCAAAGGTATTTGATGTCCCTTTCTTCCTTTTCCTTATTCCCATCTAAGTTTGTTTCCAATGCCATCTCTGTTCTTTTGTGTTGGTTTTGTGTTTTTGGACACAAAAGAAAGGAGGAAGAGCCGCAACTAGGAAAAGGTTGGATAAGAGGCAGCTGAGCCCGCAGCAGGGATGGGGGTGTGGCAAACAACTCAGAAGGAGCCCTCCCTAGTTCTTGCACTGTAAAGAAGAGGGGGGAGAGATGTACTTTCAGACTTACAAGTTTCTGTTAATGTAACCTTCCAATAAAGTGAGAATTAATTCATCTGGGCATGCTTCCTGTCTGGATTACCTCACAAGACTGACAAGCATGTTTTGAACTGCAACACTAGCTAGAAAGTCAAACTGAACACACACCATGCAGTTTTTTCTTTGGAAACATATAAATATAATGAGTTCTTGATTGCAATACATTGTGATGTGAAGTAAAATGTGTGTGTGTGTGTGTGTGTGTGTGTGTGAGAGAGAGAGAGAGAGAGAGAGAGTTTTTGTATCACTCAAAAATGCTGGAATTTTTTGTTATCTAGTGAAGCCAAGTTTACAATAAAATGATTTATACTATCCTTTCAATTGTCTTGATAGTGCTAGTTCAATTTTTTTTTGTAAAGTTCAGAACAATGACACACGCAAAAAAAAAAAAGGTTGTCATCCTCGCTTTCCAATGTAGATCATAGCCACTCAGCTCTTAGAAAAGCCAGTGATCCTAGAGGCCTTTAGCAGCTAATAGAACTGAAGAGAGATAAGTCTGATTCTTGTACGGGTCACTGCTTTTATGGCAATCCTCACTTGAACTTATAGATTTTCAGGTTCCAGATGAAAGCATGCAGAAATGCTGTGCAAATCCATCTTTTCAGATCCATTTCTGCACTGCCCCTAGAATGAAATAGGTGTCTTATTATTATTACTGTTACTTCAAATTTGTTATAGCAGCCCAACTCCAAGGGACTCATTAGATGTCACTTCCTTTGCTTTGGCATCTCTGTCCCACCTCCATTTCTGGTAGCAGTTTCTATTTTCATTTACATTCTGGCATGCAAATGTGGTGCTAGCAATTTATGCAGGAGCACAAGTGGTGGAAAACTTGTTGCAAGCCTGACTGAACATAAGCACACACTCATTATGAGGGATACTCTATTGAAATGCTGAGAAGAGAGAGGCACCTCTTCTCTGCCACCGTTGCCTTGTTCAGAGTGGTTTGGCTTGGAAAGTTTAGGAACCTTCCAAGGTATATTGTGTCCTATGTGCAAAATACTTTGAAGATAAAATCATTCATATTCAATGCAGAGTCGAAACTGCCACTAACGTAGATCAGACTAAGAAGATGCCCTGATCCCTATGTAACTGGACTTGTATCGGTGAAATCTGGGAATGTGGGCATGTGATTTGGACAAATGAAGCTTGCCTCCTCCATACTCAAACCCCATTCAGGTTTTCTGAACCCAGAGGATTCACATCAGGGCTGCAGATACCTGCTCCCCAAACTTCACTCAAGGGATGTTCCTTTCCTGAGTGGGGGTCTGTAGCAGAAAAATCTTCATGCAGGCAGCTGCACGTAATTGGGTTCCATGCAAGTGGGGGACCTCTATTATCAGGATGCTGGTCCATGGAGAAAACAATATGCACCACATTTTCCACCCATAAGGAGAAAAGCACGCTGTATATTTAAATTCCAGGTACAGTGGCTTGCCTTTAAATATACTATATTTATACCTAAGTATATGATCAAATAATTGAGATCTGCAAAGAAAGGAAATGCCAGGAGACATTTTCAGTAGGGACAGGCAACTTCCTGTTTGCCACATCTGAAATGGGCAGATGCTGCAATAGATCTTTATCTGTTACAAAGATTGCTACAGAAATGAGTTATAAACCTAGTTGTCAATGTGCTGAAATGGACATTAAATCACACATTAGTTCAACTCAAGAAAGAAAGTGTTTCGATTTAAAGTTTAAGCTACAGAGCTTCTATACGTTTCTAAAGCATTTAGTGCACTTGAATGTTACCACTCGTTCCAGGCTAAGGATGAATTAAAGGTAAGCAAAAAGATATATGCATTCTATTTTCTTCTTGTCTTCTCTGTTCTATTTATATTTACTCTCTTCATTTCACTGGGGGAAAAGTAAAGGTTTACACAACTGCTCTAGACATTGTAGGAGGAAATCTATATTAGCCTACTCTAACCAAAAATCAGGAGAAGCACCATTTCAGACTGATGTATTTTATTAAAAGGTATCAGCTTTTGTGTGCTGCAAAACTTGTTAGTCTGAAAAAGGTGCTCTCAGACTCCTCCTGAGTTTTGATAGCTAGTCTTGGGGACCTCACAACAAACTGTGGGAAATTCTTAAAGAGAGGGGAGTACCAGACCACCTTACCTGTCTCCTGAGAAATCTGTATGCGGGCCAAGAAGCAACAGTTAGAACCGGTCACGGAACAATTGATTGGTTCAAAATAGGGAAAGGAGTACGACAAGGCTGTATACTGTCACCCTGCTTATTTAACTTATATGCAGAGTACATCATGAGAAATGCCAGGCTGGAAGAATCACAAGCCGGAATTAAGATTGCAGGGAGAATCATCAACAACCTCAGATATGCAGACGATACCACCCTAATGGCAGAAAGTGAAGAAGAACTAAAGAGCCTCTTGATGAGGGTGAAAGAGGAGAGTGCAAAAGCTGGCTTGAAACTCAACATTAAAAAAACTAAGATCATGGCATCTGGACCCATCAATTCCTGGCAAATAGAAGGGGTAGAAATGGAAGCAGTAACAGACTTCATTTATTTGGGCTCCAAGATCACCGCAGACGGAGACTGCAGCCATGAAATTAAAAGACGCTTGCTCCTTGGGAGGAAAGCTATGGCAAGCCTAGATAGCATATTAAAAAGCAGAGACATCACCTTGCTGACAAAGGTCTGCATAATCAATCAAAGCTATGGTTTTTCCAGTAGTAATGTATGGCTGTGAGAGCTGGACCATAAGGAAGGCTGAGCACCAAAGAATTGATGCCTTTGAACTGTGGTGCTGGAGAAGACTCTTGAGAGTTCCCTGGACTGCTAGGAGGTCAAACCAGTCAATCTTAAAGGAAATCAACCCTGATTGCTCCTTGGAAGGATCGATAATGAAGCTCAAGCTCAGATACTTTGGTCACCTAATGCGAAGAGAGATCTCTTTGGAGAAGACCCTGATGCTGGGAAAGATTGAAGGCAAAAGGAGAAGAGGACGGCAGAGGATGAGATGGTTAGATAGCATCACTGAAGCAATGAGCAAGAAACTGAGGAAACACTGGGAGGCAGTGAAGGACAGGAAGGCCTGGTGCGATATGGCGTCATTTATTTGGGCTTCAAGATCACCGCAGATAGAGACTGCAGCCATGAATGGGGTCATGGGGTCACAAAGAGTCAGACACGACTTAATGACTGAACAACCTGGGGACCTACTCAGGTGGTTTTGATAAGATAAAACCAAGATGTATTGCTTCTTCTATATCAGTGAAACCTACTTTGGGTTCACAAGTGAAGCTAACAAGGGTCCATTTCATTCAATTTTATCCTTCTGAGATATGTATATATTGCTTTGGGTGGTGGGTGGGTGGGCTGGTTTGCTGGAGTTGTGAGAAGAGTATGGTCAGACTCCTACAGAGGGGAACAAAATGTGCAATGTGACAGGTGCGGAGTTGCAATCAAAACCTGCCCTTTTATATGAAAACACCAATCTAGTATATATTTAATATAAGTGGTCCATAAACCAACATGACATGACAGCAAAATATTGAGTCTGAGGTTTCCTATAAGGAGCTAATGTATTAGATGTATATCATTTTAAAAAAGGACATCATGTTATTCCTGCTTTTATACATAGCTTTGGGATAATAGCTAGTATGACCAATTTTGTGAGACAGTGCTATCCCATTTGGGGAAGAAGTGCAATAATACTGACTACAAATAGCTAGTAGCTGAGTATTCTGAGCTCATGCATCCAAAACGCTTCTTATTTTTAAGATCGGGACAAAACCCACTAATCTCATGTAACCAGTGCTACAGTCATATTCTGCTGCTATTGATTTAGACTATGGGGTGGGGGAAGATGCAAGTGGGACAATTTGAACAGCATAGGGTCAGAGAGAAGGAGACTGTGCTCTAAGGCTATTAGAGTTCTTGTGAAGGGGTGGTCTGCACATGGGTTACACGTGGCTTTTATTTTTCAGGCATGTAGCTTTGCCTACAAAAGAATGCAACTCAATGCATAAATACTAAGATATGTATTGTACTCTGGTTTACACACTACTAAGGTTACAAATGCAAAGACAACTAGCACCATATTGGTCCTTCAGAATGCATTTAAAAATGGCATAAAGCATAACAATGGCAAGGTGGAAGAAGTCGGGTGACAGCATAGTAAACAGAGTTGTAGGGAATGTACATTATGGAGGTAGAAGAGGAAAAGGCAACAGATAAGGTGGATGGATAGGCTCAAGGAAGTTCTGCGAGGAGGAACCATGACTTCTTGTCTGAGAAAGGTTGGGATGGGGAACATTGCTCCATAGTGTCATCAGGTGTCACGCCCAGCTTGATGGGATGTAACTAACATAACCTGGATCAATCCTTTGGGGATTCTGGGCAAAACTAAGCATGCACACACACACACACCACACACACACACACACACACACTTAACCTTAATAATTTAAATAGTTCTGTGCATCTCATTATTAATGATACAGTTCAAGCAGTTTTTCCCAATGATATTCAAGCTTTGCCCTTTCCTTTACGAATGGCAGTAGGGAATGCATAAAGAATAAAAGGGAAAATGAATGGCATTGATACAATTTGACTTCTGTTATCAGAAGCCAACAGAATTAATAATGTTATTAGATCTGTAGGAGGGATATATGTCTATATGAATAATTTCAATATCACCAAGGAGGCTGGTGTAATTTGTTTGATTAGTTATGCTTTTGTTTCTGTCTGTTCTTTTATGCATTTAATATTTTTAAAGGAAAAGGGGGGGGGGGGAATCCAAAACAAAAGGTTTTGTGTGCAAATGGAGAAAGCTGCTTTGCATTTTTATCTGTCTTTGTTGCCTGCCATGGTGGGCAGAGGCAGTGGGAAGAAAAGTGTGTGTTCTGAAGACTGTGGGAGGCTGGTATTCAAAGCTAGCATTTATATTAGCATCAATAGGGATTGCTAATAAAAGTCTCTGCACTTCTGAGACTGTATGAGCTGTATGCTGGATTGGAAGAGAGATTCAACCCCACAAAAGCGTGTCTTCCACCATGCAAAAACTTTACAAATAAATAAATAAAAATCCCCCAATAACTTTGGGTGCCCCTGTCCCAAACAGAATTGAAAGGTATAGTCACATCAATCCATCACTTACACAAAGATTTAAGGGATGTGCCTGCACCTGTTATATATGTATATTTAATATACTGAAAAATATATAATATATAACCACTGGTTAACTCCTGATACCACACGTTGACTATGTTGTCCAAATGTATATGCTAGGTTTTGATCTGACCTGGTCCAGAGTGCCATATGAACCCAGCTTTTTCTTTCCGCATCACTTAGCCCACCCACCTTCCATGGGTTGGAAGGTGATGGTCTGCTATGAGGTTCTTCCAATCCTTACACAATCTTCATTCCCAGTTTACAGTCCTACATGATCTGGGTTCTAAATTGCACAGAGAGCCGTGGCTGTATGTTTGGCTCCCATACTGCTTGTGTGTAAGTATGAATGGTCATGGATGAAAAATGAAGTGTATGAAATCCACTCAGAGCAGAAATACAGAAGGCTTTGTTCTGGAATATTTCACACTCCATATGGAGTATATGGAGACAGTTTTCAGAATAGAAAGTGGGTCGAAATGGTTTCCATATGGACAATGGTGATGACACTCAAATTGTAGAATACCAGGAAGCATGAGGAGATGACCAAATTTATTTATTTATTTAAGGAATTTATATAGCTGCCCCGTTCACTCATGGTGACTATGGGCAGCTTACAGAAATAAAAACACCAAAAAGAAAACCCATTACCACCCTCCACCCTGTCCCCAAATGGGACAGTTGAGTCTTATTGAACGTTATAAAATTGGGTACGAACTATAGTACTTTGAAGCCATAATGCAGAGTTTCCCACCTTAACTCTTCTGGAATTCTAACCCATCCTGGCTAGAGTTTGAGTTGTGTGGGCATGCAATAGGTATGAATGAGTGAAACTTTAGTTTGCAAAAGTTATTTGTTTCTACTTGTCCCAATTCTTTGGATAAATAAGAACAGCAAGTAGCTCTGGACATGTTATAAAGACTATTTATGATCCTTCATGGATTCAACTTGAGAAGGCTGCTCCCTACATATTTTAGCCCTCTGAAAGGGTGAGGAGTGGGTCCGTGTTTCTGGGACACAGTGCAGAGATGTAGACAGTTTTTTCTTCCTTCACATGGTTTTCTAATTGTCAAAAGTTGCTACAAAAAAGAATGGGAAAAGATGAAAAGAGAGAGAGGCATGATCAAGATTTGAAAATTATAACTTTAAATATGTGGCAGGTCATGAAATGTGATTGCAGTTATTTATATAATTGCATACACACACACATACATACATAAGTACAAACACACATACTTTATCTCCTTTGAAAAGAGTTACCTACATGATTTTATAAGAAGCAATTTCAAGTCATAAGAATCAATCATTCCCTAATGAAGGGTAATATTGATAACTCTGGAAGCAATTGGATTTCTACCCTCTTCCTTGGGCTGGTTGCACCTGTCAGCCCTTGACTAATAATCTATTATCGTTCTCCACCTGTCAGTAAAAGTGCTAAAGGCAGGTCCAATCTACAGGCTGAAATGGAGAGCAAAAATTAGACTGGAATAGTAAACAGATTGTGGGGGAGGTTGGAAGCTGCGGCTGGTGTGCTGTCACATACTAATGTTGTTATTCCTACCTTTGGCTTGGGTGGGGATGGACAGCATATTGAGGCTGAATTTATATGCATTTTTTTTCCTGGTTCCCACAACTAGGGGTTGGAGATTTGAGTTACAGTCTGGTATCTGGTATAGCCTGGGTTGGAACTCAGAGTCAAAATTTAGGCTAACTTGGGAATGATGGGATCCTCCAAGCTGAAGCTCCTTGCTGTGGTCTGCTGTCTTTCTATCTACCTCATTTCCTGGGATATGAAAGATTACATGGATAGATCATGCCATTATTTTTATTTTAAGGCAAACAGGCACTAAGATCATGGAGTTGGAAGGAGGTATCTAGGTCACTGATTCCAACTCCCTGTTCAGTGTGGGAAATTAAATTAAAGCATCCTCCACAGATATATCTCTAGCTTCTGCCCAAACACATTTAGAAAGGGGGAGGCCAGCATCTGGTAACTGATTTTTACTGTCAAACTGCTCTTATAGTTAAGTCAACCAAAATTTGTCCTCCTGTAAATTAAATCTACTATTCCATGTCCTTCACTCTGGAAAGGTCTTGGCTGTCTTCTGGGTGAGATCCTTTCAGATATTTGAAAAGGACTGTATCTCCACTTAGATTTCTCAGGGCTAAATCCTTCCTTCCTTCCTTCCTTCCTTCCTTCCTTCCTTCCTTCCTTCCTTCCTTCCTTCCTTCCTTCCTTCCTTCCTTCCTTCCTTCCCTCCCTCCCAGCTGTGTATACTGCCAAATAATTATCTTTATTGTGAGGGAACAAAGGCACATCCATTTCATCCTGATAATCATGATGATCCTACAGTGTATGGGAGTTCAATATAAAATTTAGTTTAAAATATGCCCAGAGGGTGGGAAATTGCTTCTTCCTCCCAAGCACATTAGAAATGCTATTGTAAAACAGAGAATTTAAGTAGAGTATGGGGGCAGGGATAAAGGGGGGAAAAAAAGATGCACTCATCATGCATTTCAGAGCTAAAAAAAAAAAAAAATGCATGGAGGCACGTAGAGGTATCCTCCAGGGTCTAAATTAACAGCATTTTGGGAAATTCAAAAAGAAATCAGATATTTGAAAACCCTTATTATGTTCTTGTGCAACTTTTGCTTATTGCAGTAAGATTTACTCAGGAGATCTTGATGCTGGTTTGTGAAATATGTATTTTTAAGAAAAAGTTATCATAGAGCATAACCATATATGCATTTATGAATGACTGTCTTGTGAAATCAAGTTTTATACCCAAATAATTATTTGCTTAGATAGATAGATAGATAGATAGATAGATAGATAGATAGATAGATAGATAGATAGATAGATAGATAGATAATCTCAGGAGTGTTTTACTTAACAAGGATAGAGGGTATCAGGATCATAGTGAGGGATAGAAATCATTCACTAAACTTTATTTTCCCTTCTCAGACACCACTTGTTTGGAAAATCAAGTAACAAGTTTACATGCCTTGTGAAGAGATAATGTGTCATCTCTAGGGGACCTGCTACAGACAATCTCCTCTCAAATATTCAAGTGAACAGCACAGAGACAATGAATTAAAGCACAGGACTAGCTGGAACTTGCTCTTCAATGTAAACCAATAATTGCCTCCTAGAAGTTGTAAAAATTAGGGACATACAAGCAGACCTACATTGAAGGACTGGACTCAGTAGGAAAAAAAGAGCAATGCAGGAAAAAAAATATGATTCAGTTCAGCATTTCAAACAGATGACAGAGCACAAGGACTGAATAATGAAACAAAGCCAATATATTCACCATGCCAGGAAGGTTTCTGTTAGAAAGATGTTGGAATTATTTAAAAAGGTTAGTCTATGAATAAACATGATTCATCAAGGTCTCCTACACTTGCAACAAGAGATGCTAATGAATAATAAAGGCGTAATGGGGACTGGTGAAGAAATTAATGTTAATCTTATCCAAAGCAGATACAAATTAATATTGGAGCAACATTTTTGTAATCACTTCTTGAGGCAAAAATTCAATTAATGTGACTAAATCAATATTTCAGATCTCAGTCCCTGGAAAATTTCTCTTTCCACCCGCCCTTTTTGTTCTGTCTTCATATCTGAACAAGCTGGTCTTGAGCACAACCATCACCCCACCCACCTCCAACTTCAAATGAATACTCAGGGAGACTTCTTAATAGGGCTTGCTTTTGAAGGGGAGAAATGGGTCCATTTGTAAAAAGCACCATAGGGCATAATTCCAAGCCTCCTGAGGACAATCAGGCTTAAGCCAGGAGAAACACAGATCTAAGTGATCTATAGACAATGAACTGCTCCTTTCCCCTTTATTAGCTATCCATCTAATTAGAGCAGGATACTATGACTGTATATTTGTTTGTACTCTCAGGGACAATGTTCCTTCATTTAACAATCACCAGTACATCCTCTTCTTCTACGCAAGCTTTTCTCCTCATCTCAAACTCAGATGAAATGTAAGTGTGTGTGTGTGTGTGTGTGTGTAAAATATACTTTGCACTGACCACTATGGCCTCATGGTCTCAACCATTTTGTGGCTTCCTTCTCCTCTAACCCTTCCCTTCTCCTGGCCTTCCCCTACTACCTTCTCCTGTCTCTTGTCATTTGAAGTAGCTGGATTTTAATATGCAAACAGCAGCTGACTTGGAAAGGGGAATCATTATCAGGATCCTAGCAAGCTGGGAACAATAGGGAAGTGCTTTCATCCCCTATGGCGGGCCTGATGAAAATTGTTCTCTAAATGTGCTATTTACATTGGGAGGAATTAAAGTGTGAATTCTTAGAGGCAGCGATTTGTCTTGCTCTCCGAAGTGTAGAAACCTTGATGCAGTTTTGATAGTTGATCTTAAAATGTCTGGAGCATTGGAAAAACCTGACAAAGATAGATGAAGAATGAGCAAACTACAGCAAAATAAATAAAGTACTTAGTTTTCTTTTAATTCATATACAACCCGGAGAGGAAAGATTGACACAAACTTTATTTCTCCCAGAATTTCTTTTGCTGTTTAATAAGTCCAATAAATGAAAGGTAAGTCACAGTTATGCATAAAGGAGAAGATGTGATTTATAAGGGCTCCTATTCAATTCTTTGAAAAAAAATAAATGAATCACATGAAACTGGAAAGGCTTTTTAGAAAAAAAAAACCCAGATCAGGTTTAACTTTCAGCAAAATATTGTGCACCCTCTATTTTCTCCACCTTAAGTAACTGACTACTATTTCTCTGTGACAATAGCTGATTGTTCCTGGCTGATGCCACAAAGGACTGGGTTAGTACCTGGTCAGGAACCTATCAGAGAATGAGAAGCTGGGCACCTGAAAAGCAGGAGAAGAAGGAATGGGCAGCCACTTCTGTGCTGTTACACAAAAGCTGCCTAGATATATCCATGAAGCTTCAGGGGTGAAGCTCAAGTTGAAAGAGATTTTACTTTTAGAAAAGAAAATTGACACAAAGGAGACAATCCATCCACCTATATTGTAGATTTAGAGACTTCCTCAGCCTCTGGCTATAATATGAAGGTTGTGTTTCACCCTATTTTTCAGATTTTGGGTGATGAATACATCTAGTTGTTTTCTTGCTATAGTTTAGACTTCCACACTCTCCAAGGACTCAGGATGGCATCGAGTTCAAATCAAAGCACACTACAACTAATCAATAAACCAACATAAAAATAAATAAATGAAAACTAGTAAAACCACACTTCTACAATATAATTAAAACTAATATTTATTTATTTATTTATTTATTTATTTATTTATTTATTTATTTATTTTGTCCCCTGCCCATCTCCCCCCAATGGGGGACTCTGGGTGGCTCACAACACGTTAAAACAATAAATAAATATACAATTAAAGCCTATAACAATACACATTCACAAAAATAAAAGGGAAAAAAATCCAGGAGGCTGATGGTTCAAGGCAGCAACACCAGGCCACTAAGGGACTAGCCAACCCCACACTTGATGATCCCCCTCCTCGCCCCAGGCCAGATGGCAGAGCCAGGTCTTCAGGTCTTCAGGTCTTCTTCTTCCTAATATAAAAAGGTATGCTATCCCCAGAGGTCATCCTCCAAATGTCCTTCTCGATAGCATCATTTTCAAATATTCTTTGAAGCTCAGGAGCAAAGGTGCTATCTGGGTCTTCGGTGGGAGGTTATTCCAAAGGGTGTTGCATGGGTCTTCCATGGAGGAGGAACTCACAGCAACCCCACCTAGGATGAGGGCCATGTGGATTGAATACAAAAGTGAGGGACCATATAAAAGAAATGTGTTCAGATGGTTTGGCCATGCAAAGAGCATGAATTAGGACTGAATTGCAGAACAGTAAAGCTAAAAGGGTTGAGAGGAAGTGGAAGAATGAAAAAAAAAATTGGTTGGATGGAATTGATGAAGTCCTCAAAGAGAGAGAGGCGAGATGTCTAAAGAGCAAGAGGACACACATGAAGCTGTGTACATGCATGGCGGAAGCAAGGATGGCTTGTAAAGATGGAAAGGTATGGAAGGATATGCTGAATAGTGCTCATGTAAACTAGATGAAGTTAGATTTTCGTTTCTTTTCTCTCAGCTCCTGCCTTTGATTTATTTTGATTACTTTTCCTTACTCTTCTCATGTGGTTTGCACAACATGGTTTATCCTGGAAAAAATAAGCACGTTGGGAATAGGTGTGCATGTATGTATGTCCTTGAGCATGAGTACATTTGTTAAAAAGGGGGAAAAAATCAAGTAAAAGTAAGTGAGCACATGCAAGCAGACACATCTCCAAACAGTTTTGGAAAACAGATCCTAAATGTTGCCTCTCAAAAACAGCAATAAGCAATATTTCCACCTTTCCATTGTTGTAGCCTCACGTTTTATTCCACTGGTAAGAATAACAGAGACATTTCCTTTCTGTATCCAATCAATATTTTGTTCTGAGCATGCTACCATAAATTCCTGTTGTTCTCCCCCCCCAATTAAAGTTTTTTGGGGGGGAGTGGGGAAGAACCAAATTATGAAATTACACATGCTTTTTCCATAATTGGTTTGCAGCTGAGGGTCTTGTTCTTCTGTGGCCATTCTTGGACAGGTTTGTAGTAAAGAGGTGCTAAAGCCACTGCGTGATGCTCGATTTGAGTCGTGTGAAACAAAGAAGCAGCTTGCTCTGACTTCTGTCACCTGATCACCATCGGGATAGATAGCTCCATCTTAGGAAAACAGAATACTTCACCTCATCTTCCCTGCTTCAAAATATTATACCCATAATGAAAAGAACATCACACAGTTTCTATACTGAATGTGCTCCCTAAAGATTCAAAGATTTATCTCTGATTGAAAGCGTTCCCATCACTGATACTGCAAATATTCCTTCTCATTTCAGCTTTATACAGTACCTGAAAAGAAAAATACATTTCAATGTATTTATTCCTGGCTATGCACACATCACATGATAAAGAGGGAAAGTAGATAAGAGCCCAATTCTAACTTCTATGCCTAATGGCTTTTTTACTCGCCCACATACAGACCAGTGTTCTTGTGGTTTTGTCTTGTCTTGGTTTTTTTAAAAAAATCCCCATAACAATGTGGGTGGTACTTTGCAAATTCATTAGAGAAAGATTGAATTTCCCTCTTAGAAATGACTCACTTTGATTAAAGAGTCAGATATTTCATTAATGGGACATTAATGTTGAGTTCCCTGGATATTTTTCCACCCTCAGTCTCTTGCCTTGTCTCCCTGAACAGAAATTCACGTTTATATTCTGTTACATTTTAATTGTGCTTCTTGAATTAATTCATTTGCTGGATCTGAACAATACCCTGGATAGTAAACTAACTAAAACAGTGGGCTTCACACAACATGTTAGTTGACCAAAAGAGAAAAAGGAATAAAAAAGAAGAATCAGCCAAGCTTAACACTAAGCAACCTTAGCATTTTAGCTTGTAAATGAACCTGAAAGGTTTTTAAATGGTACATTGGGCAGACCCATCCCATCACAGCATTAGAACCCAGAACCTATACCCATATTGTACCAGAGTTGGGCACTCATTAAAAACTGAGCAAGGGACTACTGTTCGTTCTTCTTCTCTAGTGCAAATATTTGAACTGTAGATGTGTACTAATAAAGGTTGTGCGTTTTCCTTGTACTTGCAAAGTAATATGGCTACAAATTTCACTCCACTGTTGTTCTCTGGAGAGGGAAAAGGTAAAATCTGCAAAACATATGTATAAAAATAAAGGAAAGGTGGCCTCTAGGCCTAGAGTCCTGGTAAGTAGGAAGACCTAAGTTAGGGTTAGCAGATCTGGGCTGCAAAAATACAGGTGATCTCTAAATGCAATAAAGAACCATGGAAAACCTCATCAGTTGCTTTCATCTCATAGTCACTTAGATTTATGTACCTCAGATCTGACAGACCTCCATAATGGGCAACACTGAATAAATTCTTACCTTCTACCAACTCCACACATGTTAGAAATTTCTTCTCTCCTTCATGTTTCCTTATCAGTCTCCTTTTTCTTCTGCAGGCTAACCTTACTTCCTGAATTTCTTTTTTTTTTCTTGTCTACACCTCAGATCTTCTTAGCAAACTCTGTTTGGCAAGGAACTGGGGAGTACAGTGAGTGCCCAGTGTGCTGGTATCTCAAGAAGAACTCTTTTTCCCATAAGGATTTATCTGATACTTCATCAGAGAAGGGCAACTTTTTATTTTACTTTAATATACTGTAATTTGATTTGTTTTCATCCAATGAAATGACTGCAAGGGGTACAGAAGTTGGACTTAGAACAGCTGGCCTCTCTCTCTTTGTGGTTTGGGGTAATTTTATGGCAGTGAAGTCGTTTCCTAGTAAATTATGTAAAAATGGGGGTGTTCAAGTTGTTGTAATAGGTCTAGGATGGATTTCTCAAATAGAAAACTAAGAACAATTGAAGGATTAAAAAAGCCCTCTTCTGGGCAAAGCCATGATCATAGAACTCACTGGGTGTACAGTATCTTTAAGTCGTACAAAAAGAGAGGAGTTTAAAAAAAAGGAACATTGATTTCTTTATCAACTTGAATGCTACATCTGGATGTTAGCAGACACTTACTAAGCCAGGAATCTAAGATTAGGTGAGAACATTGCCTTTGAACAAACCCTATACTCAACAGCAAAACAGGCCAATTCAGATTGATCTTTTGGTGTCCAGATTAAAACACTGCCAATACAATTCAGCTTCATTTTGGATCTAGGTGTCTCAAACTATATGTCCAGAACCTTGGGGGAGCAAGCAAAAACTCTTAGAAAAGCTACTTCTGATACAGCTGAGTGGAAAAGTAAGAGAAATTTGATGGAGAGAGATATTTCAAATGCAGCAATTTGTTGGACATTAAGCAAGGAGTACTATTTTACTGTTGTGTTTATCACATTTATATCCCACCTTTCTTCCAGGACCTGAAGTCAGCAAATATAATGTTCCTTTCTCCACCTTTTTCCCATCAGAACCATCATGTTAGGTAGGCTGAGCATAGAGAAGAATGACTGACCCATATTTTAATGGCTGAGGATAGACTTGGACCTGGGTCTCCCCACTCAACTCTGGTGATACATGGGCACATCCATGGCAACAGTATGCAAGAGGGTTTCCACTGCTTTCTTCATTATGTTTTTTGATCTCCCAGTCTATTAACAGATCCTGGGCTTCTCAGGTGGTCCCCATTCATGTATTAACTTTGGTTTCCCAGTGTTAGCCTTATCAGGTAGACAAGACAGGAAACACAACCAGTTAAGCTAATTCTACTTTATTGTAAGGCTACATTAACAGAATCTTGCAAGTCTGAAAGTACAATTGTTCCACTGTAACCTTTACAACCCGAGAACTTAAGGAGGGTCCCTTCTGAGCCTCTTGCTCCCCCCACTATGCAGCTGTGGCTATGCTCCCTCTTATCTGACCACTCCCTAGACAGCATCTTTTTGCCCTGTATCTCAAGGTTATTCCCACATACCATTACACTCAGCTTCTTAAAACTCCACTAAAAATCCTACTGTGGGTTCCAATTTCTGCTGGCCATCACATACATTAGGCAACCTTGGGTCAATCATTATATTATAGCTTATTCATTTTATCTGAGTATTTATATAGAGTCTTTTAGAGCCCAAAGCAGTTCATGATTAAAATAATTGAAAAAATGAAATAATAGTCATTTACACTGAACACTGTGTAAAGTCCACTGTTCATGCAATCACCTCTTTTCTCAGTCACCAATGAACTTTAAAGACATCAGGTTGGGACAGAGTCTCATTTCTGTTTTCATTTAAGGGAATCAATATTCATTTCATTATAATCATCTAAGTAGATAAGACAAAAATGAAGAAAATGAGAAAGCAAATATAAGTGCAACTCCTCATCTTGCAGCTGTGGGTTTTTGTAAACTAAATAATAGTTGAGCAGAACTGATAACGAAGAATCCAGCCATACTATGAATATTGCATAAGCAACACATTTCTGAATAATCAACACATTTCAGAGAATTAATATGTGTCCTAAGTTGAATTTCCAGATATTTTCTGCTTTTCATTGCTAGCTTCCAAATAAAGCTGGCTCAGCTATAAGCAAATTGAAGATTAATAGTGCTTATGGCATATGTGATATGTAAACCAGCACCATAGGAGCTAAACTTTGCAGACTGAACTGCATAGCTGACAAGAATCCACACCAGGATTACTTACATATAACAAGGCATCAACCATTTTTAGTTTTGATACTACCCTCTTGTTACAGCTTGAGCATGTGGCCAGATCACCCAAGATAGCACATGCATTTCTCAACAAGGTATTAGCTATGCAAATGGTCTCTGATGGTGTCAGAGAGGGAAATCTGACAATATTATGATTTCCTATGAAAGAATGCATTAACTCTAGGGATCAAATAACTTGTATGTCTTTCTGTATTATAGAACTTTCGTACATTTGTTTAATTACTGTTATACAGAAGGAAAGACAGAAAGGAGAAATGGGTTAGTTGGTGGTTAATAATACAAGCCAAATTTTCTTTTCAAACTTTTTATGGAACTCTGCAGCTAATATTTCCCCGCAAGCTAATTGCTATCTTCCAGCTTATCCTTGTTCCTTGGTATATGTGCCGGTTGAATGAAGAGAGGATTCATGTAGGTTTATGGCACACCAGGTTTACCTCTTTCATAGAAACAAAAGGGCCAACATGCAGGAACTGCTTCCCCTTTCTATGACCACCTCTGCACATCTCCTCATCTTTGGCCTAATGGGAGGTCCCTAAAATCCATGGTTTCCCCTTTGGCCTCCTGATGCTAATTATGATTGCTGTTCTTTGGCTCTGAAGTTGCTCCTTTGGTCTCAATCTCTTTTTTTTCACTGTTGTATTTCGTACTTCTGCAGACTAGTTACTTCTTCCTTACATTCAATTCATCCTTCAAGCCAGATTTCAGATATCTAAGAGCACAACAATGAATTCAGTTGTTTATGGGGTCTAACCATGGCCATTCATTGTCCTTCAGGAGACAAATGCTCATTCAGTCCATATAAGTTCCAGCTGCTTTTTCAATCCCCAAATTTGCATTTTAAGCAGAGTGTGCAAAACATATCCACTTGTACATTCTACTTATAACACAATCTCTCTGCATTTTGATTGTTGCTTGAGCAAAGCATAGTATAAGGCATTTTAGCAAAATATGCTTTTCACAGAAATTACACAGAAGAAAAATATATTACAGTTCATCATTAACTTATACATTCCAAAGAGTACTGAAATGTCTCCAGGCAGTAAAATTCACAGAAGCATTCTTAACAGACCCTAGATATAAATTGTCTTCTTCAAGGGAAGCCTTTCAGAGGGTATACTCGATTTACTAGGTCCACCAAGTCTGCATAACAGCAAATAGAATTTTCAGCATTTCTTTGGTGCTACCTAGAAGTCATCTGGAGTTTTGCAGTCCACATCTGGAAGCCCTAGAATTAGTAACCATTGTGATATATTTCGCACAAGAGTTTGAATTAGGTCACAACTCTTATGAGTTTTTGTAAAAGACATGCTGCGTTATTGATAGGATTTTTACAAACCAGTGAACTTCTTTCCCCTGGTTAATTAAGGGCTTGAAGATGTAGTTTAATTCTCAACACTGAACTTTAATTAAAAGAATACAATGAAGGACAAATCAGTTATTAACTATGAACAAAATTTCATGTCTACCAGGAGTATCTTTTGCTACAGTGAGCAATGAGTTGTCAGAGGCTGTTGCATTTTTTAAAAAAAACTTAACATTATTTTATTTTATTAGTAGACATTTCCTGAAATCTTTTGAAGTATTAGAAAATAGCAGTGTTAATGTTTTTCTTCAACTGATAAAAGTATATCATTGTTATCAAGTTCCTGGTTTGAAAAACAAACCCACTACCACCACAATAACAAAACCAACCTCCACGGAACTGACTCATCTACTTTAAAGCCCAGAAACAGGTTTTAAGAATATCATAGATTTCTAATTAGAAGTACATGTATATTCATTTTGGAGAATTGAACTGGGATGATATGCATAATTAAGTGCTGGTTCCTACTAAATTGTTATTACCAATGCTAATTTACCAGCTAATAGCCTAGGGACAGTGTCAGTGATAGTTAATGGCATATTTTTGGCATATTTTCATAATTTTTGCAACTACCCATTTCCAAGGCAGCAGCCATGGCTGTAAATCTTAACTTCTCATTTTCTACCTCTTTTGCCCTACAGCAGAACAATATGGGAACCGGTGACTAGCCAGAAACAGTCATTATTTTACAGGGCAACCAAGATTGAAGGGTCACTCCAATAATCTAGGGCATAGTATCAATTTATTATTCTAGCTCGAAAATACAGTAACCACCAATAGAAGAGGAGAAAAGAAACCTGTGAGGGAAGCCATCATAATAATAACAAAACAAAATTTTCTGGACTCTGGAAATCTAGCCTGTGTATTTTTTATCACTGTATCAGAAATTTGTATTGAAGCCAACAATCATTTTTATAAACCCTGGATTTTATGGAGGTTTCAGATCCCTGGAGACCTCTGAGAGAGAGAAAAAAATCAGTTCTACCTGTGCCTGCAACTGAAGTGTGAGTTGCTTAGAAACAGAGTTCTGAGACAGAGCAATAATTTAAGTATTCGTATATTGTGGCTGGTTTATTGGCACTTTAGTTTCTTTAAAATAGTCAAATGGCAGCATTATTGTGACAGGTTCCTCATAACAATGTGTAGCATACACAAATGGTTTTTGTTGATTAAAAAAATGTATCATGAAAATCACGAAAAACTGACACTCCGATATGACAGTTGACTCCACACAACATCTAAGAATAAGCTTGTCTTGTTTATTTCTGAAAAGGTAGGGGGGGTTGATCTAGCATCATTAGGAGCAGCAGTGCAGAGTAAATTTTGCTTGGAACACTCATATTGCAGGAAAGAAGGGAGAAAAGGTAGATAATGGATATGGATATGGATATTCCAATTCTCCCTCCTTTCCAGTCCTCACAGCCATCTCCTTCTGGTTTCTGGAGGTGGAGGTGGGAGTCAAGCTACACAATAGATTATCAGCCCTTGTATCTTTCCATGATGCTATGGGGCTTCCAGTGGTCTTCGCACTCTGAAGCAATTAATTTCAGGAGTTAATCAACTCCATTGCTGCTCCAGTGAATATGATTCTGCCATATTTTCCCTGGAGCTGATGGCTGGATGGTTCTTTGTTGGAGAGAACTTCTACCTTCTCCCATATCCCAGAACTTCTTTTCACTTCTGAAGCAAAACCACTATGATATCTCACTGCTGATACACCACTGTTTTCTGGTGAGTCTCAGTGGTGGCTTTGCCTTGTTCCCATAGTGTGGCTAGTTTTATATATACGTATATGTATATATACATTGGCTATTCACTACTGGCAAGCTGAAAGGATTGTGAGCAAACTCAGGTTGTTGGGAAGAGACAAGATACTCAAGAAGGATGCAGAATGGTATACAACCTTGTGGTGGCTTTTAATGGGATAGATCCTGACAGGATGTGGGCCCCTAGTGTGGTGCCATGTGGAAGGGGTCTATGCATCATGCTATTTCCTGTTTTTACTGTACTCAAAATATATAAGAGTTCTTGATATGAAATGAGATTACAATGTGTAATAAAAGATGGTTGAGTATTTCCATCCTCAGTTATGTTCCCTGTACTGAGGGCGGGAGAAGCAAAGGAATAAGAAAGAAGGAGAAGGAGAAGGAGAAGGAGAAGGAGAAGGAGAAGGAGAAGGAGAAGGAGAAGGAGAAGGAGAAGGAGAAGAAGGAGATCAAGATCTTTTGTGGCCCCTATTTTTTCTGGGGCCCTAAAACCGTAAGGATGATATGAAACCTCCCTTTCAGAATTACAATGAAATGTAAACATTCCTACACTTCTCTTCATTGTCACAAGCCTACTCAAAGCTCCACACATAGCAGATAGACCATAAATAATTATTGCTGCTCCAGGCAATGGGAAATGCAATGGAGGACAGGTGGAGTCTAAATGTCTGCTGATATAATTGGAAGCACAGCAGGATCTAGCCTGACTGGTTTGGAAGTTTGGAATAATTCATAAATCCAGTTATAATTTGGAATAAAAATACCCAAAAGACTCCTTTCTCTTTTATAAAATTACTTGCTTTTTAAAATTGACCTTGGAAGAAATCTGTGTTTCACCACTAGGATAGACAGGTTAGTGGTGATATGGCATTGAAACATCTTTATGGTGGCCTCCCAGTTGTGACACTCACTCAAGAGGGTAGATTGGCCCCATTTTGTTTGGTTTAGCTGGGGCATTAAAACTATTTTTGTTTGCATGGTTTTTGAGTAATTTTCAATGTATTGACTTTACTCTGTTTTCTTAAAAGACAGCTTTACATTCTTTATTTTCTGAATTAGAATAGCATATTAAAGTTTCAGAACAATTTCAAAGTTCTAAAGTGCTAGTCTCCTTAGAGGTCCTTTTTTGAACTGAAAAATAATTTGAAGTCATTCCAATAACTAGATAAATAAAGTCTCTAGCTGAATTGTATACATGTGTGTGTGGATGTGCCACACATCACTAGTTACTATATTTTCATGGCTGATGGAAATTAATAAGATTACTTGTCTGTTCCCCACTACTACTACACCACCAAAGGGAGAAAAAAGCATTCACTTAACACAGCTGTATAAAACAAGGGTTTGCTTTAATTCCCAGTTGCACAGGATCTCCAAACCTGACTATTTAGGCTGATTAATTAAAAATCTACTACTCTTATTTAGGAGGTATCAACCCTACTGAAGTTCATCTGTTAGTAATACTGAAGAACGCTTTTAAGATAGGTTTAGGGACCCATTATAATCTTATAACTTGACCTCTGTATGGCATTTGGCACTGGTCTGACTTCCAAATATAACTTAACTGTTTTTATTGCAGCTTTTGCCTCAGAATGACTGATTTCCAATGAGGGCAAATTTCACTTCACTGAAATGTAGCTGCATGCTATTGCTAAAGGCGAGTGAATCCCATTAGGGTGAAGGCAAGCTTCCTCTGTGATTACAAATACAAATAAGCTATGCATTAAAGTTCCAGCAGGTGGCAGACCTTGACTAGTCTTGTCTGGGATGAGACGCTCAGCAGGATTGGCTCTGGAAATCCCAGGGAAGTATGCTCAATTGAAAAGTCAGAAAAACATCCTGGAAGCAAGCCACTTCTATATTGCAGTCAAGAAAGCCAGGCAGTTGGGTCCATGTGGTGTCCAAAAGTCAAGCTCAACTTGAGGGTGTCTCTACCATTCCCATGGGCTCCATATGGGCTCCCTCACTGCTCCACTTCTAAGTCCCCCTCCCCCCAGTATCTATAAGTGAGGATCGCTTTCCTGACCCAATCTCTTCCTCAATTCAACCATATTCTTGACCACCCCTCAACCGGCTCAATATGTGTTGGGGAAGATGAGATAACTGATAAATAAGTTAATACATTTCTCCAACAGGCCTGATCAAGACTGTCTCCCCCCCACCCTGCTGCTAGTAGCAATGGTGTAGCAGCGGTAAATCAGCAGTCTTCACTGTATGGGAGTGGGTTAGTCTGTGAGCTAAAAGCATATCCCCAGTCATCAAAAACACGGCCGTCCTTGACACAGATAATTAAGCTATATGATCCTGGCAATTTCTAGTCAGTGAGGGCTTATGCTAAAAATCTTACATCCTTTTCATAAAATACCCTCAAAAGTCATTGCTTTATGGTTCTGTTAAAATCCTTCATGAACCCCACCCACCCACAAAAACTCAGGTCTACTGCACAGTACATGTTTCATGAGCTCCTAGGGAGAAATTTCTTTGCTAAAACTAATGGGAACCGGATTCATTTTTTGGAAAAAAGGTCTGCCATAGTTTTGCATACTATTTTGTATAACTTTTTGCAGGAGATGAAAGCGACATAGATTCAAAGTTAGTTAGTCTCACACTGTTAACAAGGCAATGACTGAATAACTGCATTGTAATATATCAAACCCTAAATAATCAAATGAAATGTGATGAGTAATTCTCAGTTGGTCAGATAATCATGAACTGAAACTTTCTGTTCAGTCCATTTTCCATCTAAAGCATTGAGAAAATCTTGAGTTAATGGTCCATTATTCACCTCCCATCATGCCAGCGCACAAATGTAGGTCATTAGTTCTCATTTGTAAGCTTCTCTGTGTTGGACTGGACTGTAGGGCACAAAAAAGCAAACATTACAATAATATATCTTAGTTTGAAACACCAATATTACCTAAATGAAGTTCTACTTTGTGTTCAAATTCAGAGATCTGTCATCTTTCAGATCCCCTTGACCAAGTCTACACAACTTCTGGCCAGCTGGTCATGCTTATGCTCAATAGCATTCATTTGGGAAAACATGATAAACTGGAGGCCATTTTCTTTGGTTTGCCAGGAGCCAAACAGCAAAGACAAAAATGAACCCCTATAGAAAAAATACCCTTTGGGCACCCTTTCATGCTTCTTTCATCTATTTCAGGTTTGCTACCCCAGCCCCAGCAAAATGCCTTGGTTCTGAAAGAGAGGGCTGAAAGTGTGACACTAATAAAAGACACGCTATCCATGAAAAAATTTAACATTTTGTAAAATTCTAGAATTGGACAATTACATCATTGAGTCTAACCCCCTGCATAGTGTAGGAAAACAAATTAAAGCACCCCAAAGACTGTCTATCCTCTGTTTGATCACATTACCACTCCTCTGGACAATTGATACCACCATATCAAACTTTTAACATACACTTGAAAAGTTTTTCTAATATTCAGCCAGAGTTGGCCTTCTTGTAACTTAAGTTTTTTTATTCCAGTGTCTTAGACCCTGGGATCATGAAAGAGAGAGAGAGAGAGAGAGAGAGAGCGGAAGAAAGAAAGAAAGAAAGAAAGAAAGAAAGAAAGAAAGAAAGAAAGAAAGAAAGAAAGAAAGAAAGAAAGGTCTTGACCTTCTTCTGTATGATCTCCTTCAGGTACTTCAGAAGTGGTATTACGTACACACACAGACATTCTTTCTCATCTCTATTTCAGTTTCTCCAAATCTTTCTACAATGTGATGTTCATAACTGGACACAGTACTCAAAGTGGGGTCTGACCAGTGAAAAATAGAATGGAACTATTTCTTCCCATGTTTCAGCAACTGCCCTTCTGCTGGTGTAAATTCATTTTTCATTTTAGAAACTTTGTCAGACTGCTGGCTCATTTAATTCTGTTCAATCTCTAAAGTTTCCTGAAGTTTCATTTTAGGTAAAATTCAGTAAATGTAAATATCACAAACTGAATGTCTGGGCAGTTAGATTTATCTTCAGTTATGAATGTCTTTTATTGTGCCTGAAAGTAGTTGAGATGGCTGTAGCACTTGAAAGCAACAGGAGTTTACTGCTTCTATTGTTACTTCTCACTCTTTGATCCAATGCTATGTTATTGGAACCTTCTTCCTGTTCTACCTTCCTTGTAGGATTCCCTATGAGTAAGAGCTAGAAAATAACATGCCACAGGCAGATTGCTCCAGTGTATCACAATAAAATAATAGTTAACAGATGCTGTAACTCTTATAGAAGATATATGATTTTGTATGGCCATTGTGGCTATGATAGATAGATCATCTGTGTTCAGAGGCAGGGACAAAACCATGATCTGAAGAATGACCACTAGGGTGGGAGTGAGATTGAAGAGCAATAGAAGATAGATGATGCTCATAAACCACAGAAAGAGAATCTCTCTGGTGTATAGTGTCTTCATATTTAATCCACCTGTGCAATGAATGACAGTGGTTCACTAAACTTTCTAACCAGAAAATTGTTCTTTCAATGACAGATCTAGCAGGACCTTTTTATGAAAAGATAAAGCACCTGGTGATCTTTGTTGAATCACCTTTCTGGGTTTGAGCTGCTCGAAGAGGTAACAAAAACACAACTGCAATGTTTGTTCAGAACAGAAATCTCTATATTCTTATGGGAACTTTTCAAGCGTCGAGTTCTCAGATCTATAGGGAAACTTCAACAGGAAAACTTGGGAGCATTTTGTCCCAACTTGCTAAATCTCTTCACCTTTCCTTCCAGACAGCATAGAAATGCATCATTAAAGGAGTCATGAACAGTCAAAATTATGTAGATGTTGTATAACATCTACATGAAACCGCTAGGTGATATCATCTGACAGTTTGGGGTCAGGCATCATCAGTGATTTTGTTTGTTTGAATCCCTGATTCTGGGGACATTCCATCTTTATTCTTTAATGCACTTCTCCATGCAACACTAATGCACAATCTGGAGGTCCTGTCGGACTCCCAGCTCCTGTTTGTAGAGCCGATGGCAGCTGTGGCCAGGAAGGCCTTTGTATGAGTCAGTCAAATTTTGGTTCCCTCTCGATTGGAGTACTATAATGCATTCTAGATTTTTAACTGTAAGCTGCCCAGAGTCGTCGTGGAGTTGGCCAGCCTCAAAATTTAAATAATAAATAAAATAAATAAAATGCTTCTACTCTCATAATATGAAACATCCTATTTTGTGGCATAAAATGAAAGGTTTGCAATTATATCCTTTAATGCGTACAGTAGTATATGGTACTCCTGAAATGGTGTGAGAATAAAGGATATGAAGTCAGATACAATGAGAATATTTTGGGCACAAGGAGAGATGCATTTTGATCTACTGATTAAAATGAGCTTTTCCTCCCTTTCACTAAAATGGTTTTTCCACTTTTTGGTTAAGTTTAAATCCAAGTGAGAGAGTCTTTGTTCTGTAAATTCATCAGCCTTTAAAGATAGATAAGATAATAAAAGTATGGTTTGTACATTCAGATACCATGTAGTTCTGTGAGCACAGACCACATCAGTGCAATTCTACTACAGTCCATGTTTTTCAAATATGGGCTGATTGTTAATTCTGGACAGGAATGGCAATCGAAATAGCAAATAATGTGTTCATAGAGTTAAGTATCTTGTTTGTCTGTTTAAAATGATTGCACTTTTTATATTAAAGTGAGAAAAGTACCAATCTTCTCGCAGTTAATTGCAAGGATTTAGAACCGTATTTAGTCATACTAAATTGTTTGAAGTCAATGGAATTTAAGTTTGCCATGACTGAATGAAGACTACTTATGTTACAAAGAGAAAAGGGAATTAGTGAAGATTAATAATTACATGCATACCTTTGACAGTGTTTCCTTGCAGGGTGAGCAGCATTATGCAAAGTGCAGAAAAGGAGCAAGAAACAGAAATTAAGGCACAAGATAAGAAAAATGAAAAGGAATTAGTTCACTGTCCCTCTCTATACTTGTCTGCCCTCACAAACCGCCCTTGATTCTATCACTTCCATGTACTGCTTCATACATGGTCTTTTGTCCTTAACTTCCTCACCTCTTTCTCTGTCAGGATCGCACCAATTCCATCCAATCACAACTTTCTTGATCCTCCCTTCCTCTCGACCCATTCACTTTCCTTTCATACATTTGTTTTACAATTTATCTTCCTTCATTCTTGCTATATGACTAAAGCACCTCAATTCACTACTGTCATCCTGACCATTTGTTAGGAGTCATATTAAAAGGATAGTAATAATAATTGTCTGGAAATCTACTGCTGTCCCATATGAACGCACCCCTATATGAACATATTTGATCAAACCCTTTCCTAATCTTCTAATAATAGAAACTCATCTGATATTTTAATGAACTGTGTTAAAGATATGGCTGAGAGGTAGTTAAATCTCTAGTGGATTGGGCAACTAAAAGAGAAGCAAGTCATTCCTCATGAATAAAAAGTAAATACGTGCATTAAACACATTACCTGTCAGAACATGAATTATCACTTCCCTAAGGCAACTCTCATGCATCTTTTCCACTCAATAATGTATTTTTCAATAATAAGTAGCTAAACTAAACTGAACCAATATTGAATAAGTACTTCATGTAAAGGACTAAGAATTCTTCCTTTTTAAATGTGCGATATTGTTCAATTAATTCCCTTTGCTTCTCTGACATTTCATTTTGCCTGAGTCATATTCACTTGGATTGGATCTTCTGGTCCCCCCCCCCACTTTTTTCTTTTACTGGATCTTATTTTCTTTCTGATTTGCATGGTAACATAGAAAGAAAAAGTATTCCAATCTAAAAACAAAACAATTCCATCTAGAATATAATTCTCCAATGTGGTGATGGACCAACACTTAAAAAAAGTGGAATATCACAGGAACTTAAAACAATCTCTCTCTCTCTCCCTTGTTTTCAGTGTTAAGGCCATAAAAGTTAGTAGAGTGGTGCAGCAGCTCATGATAAGTGTTACCTATAGAAAAAAAATAGTCAAGGAAATTACTTTCAACAATGGTTAAGCATGATGTTGTAGTCTCCCTCCGCAAGAGCCACAGACTAAGCACTACAAAGAAGTAGAAGTGAAGGATTCAGCTCAATATCACCAGGAATAACACAGCTAGAGTGCACTTCTATGATTCTTGCCTTGCTTCTCCCTAATGCAAATCCATAGTCAACAAACCTTCCACCAATCCATAATAATATGCTCCTTTTGAAGAACTTTGACATCCTGGTGGGCTAATCATCAAATTGATTTGATGCTGCATGTAAGTCAGCATGCACTCAACCATTTGCTGTAACAGTGGTCAGCTGTGTTTTAACAATTTGGGCCCAAGAATGAAAAGAGCTAAGATAAGGATTCACAATAAAAAGTAAGGGTTGTTTTTTCTTCTTTTTCTTTTGGTAGTCTAGAGGAATGTTATCATTTTTCCCATGTGCTAAATTCTACCAATCGCTAATAATGACATATTGGCTGATCTTTGATTGTAAGAATTGGATTGTAAGGAAAGAGTACAACAGGGGTGAATCAAGCAATAAGATTTCCTTGGGCTTTTTAGGAACCCTTTTCATGGATTATCAGATGCAAATCTGAAGAGCAAAAGCAGAGGCACTATGGCTCAGAATGCTGAAGAAGAAATCATCAGTGTGCTGAAACTCTGTTAATCTCTCACGCCATGATTGCCACATGCTGCTTCTCTATAAATAAAGCATCTCAGAATTTTTTCACCATTTTTGAAACATGGAGCAAACCTGTCTTGGAATTATTCATTTGCAGTTCAGAAGATAATGAAATTGTTAGGCTGTGACTTACAGGGTGACTTGTTAAATTGAGAACATTAATATAAACTCTATGGGTTGGAAGTTGAATGAGCAAGCACATGTTGAGTAATGAGGTTGATAAATGAGTGACTGTATTGTAACTTACTGGAATTCATCTGGAATGCTTTCCTGGAAAACATTTTTAACAGTAACATCCTTAAAGTAAAATAACAAAAGATGAAATACCATCATTAAGAAAAATCACCAGTTACTGGAGTTTAATCCAGATACTCACTTGATACTTACATTTACACTAGGTTGGATCCAAATTTAGTTACATTTAGAATGGGCTCAGGAAAATTGGGTTCATCGTCACTTCAGATCATAACAGGGTAAACTCATTGAAAGTCAGTGGCATTATTCTCTATATAAGTCCATATCCAAATCAAGAATTCCATAAAGACTTTCCACTTTTTGGGGAGCTAAGCTGCACCACATGTAAATTGACCAGCTGAATGGGTAGGGTAAATATACGGTCCATTTAAATAATTTTACATATGAATGTCTTTCATTCTCACTGGTGTGTTCTGAGTTATTAGAAACCTATTTGCAATGTGGTTGCTTTGGGGCTTCAAAATATAGATAGAAAATTGGAAAATGGGAAAATAATGTTTATTGAAAAACCTAACATATTTCAAACAAAAGACCTTCTTCAGAATAACAGTTACCCAAACAATTATTGCTTACATCTTACAAACAGAATTTACTTTTGAGTAAATATGTGCAGGATTGCACTGCAAGTATATAACATTTAGCAAGAGATCTTCTTTGTCATCTTTTGATAATTATCTCCCAACAGAAAAACTGTTACTCAGATCCACTCAGGTTAGGTCAGTAAAAATAGTTTTGTGTTACTTTGAATTATCCCTCTTTATTTTCTCTCTCCCCCCAAGGTTTTTTTTTTTAAGTATTAGTTTTACTGGTTCTATTCTCCTCTGTTGATTTGTATTTCTGAATACCAAGTTTATTAAGTTAGAGGGAAAACAAAATACGATAGGTCTGGAATACAAACAATAGCTTGGGAGGGTGAATTGCTGAAAAATGCCTGCTGAAATTGGCATTATGAAATATCTGTTATCATAGCTCCTAAGTGAGAACAGAGATAACGACGATAAAAAATCTATTTGTGTTCGAGGGCACAGTGTCTTAATGAAACAAGCAAGTTCTCCAGAAACACAGAAATGTTATTTTGTTGTTGTTCAACATGACTTATGACAGATTTAGATCTTGATGATAGTTAGACGGAGAGGATAGCTTGGGGATATAGCCACTGTGCTGACGGTTTTGACCCATCTATTTTCAGTATCAAATCAAAATCAAAATGTGTCTGCCCTTGGATTTAATCTAAACAATGCTCACTGTAGCCCTCAAAGGGTCAAGTGCTGCATGATGTCATGAGCAAACTGGAAGGCTTTTTGAAACAAATCTGAAGGACTAGATAGCTACCACCCCAGTACTTTCATACTTGCTAGATTGGTTTATTCATCTTGTAAGATAGCCAGTATTAGAAGCAAAGACCTTTCTGGCTGACAGTTAATTCCACTGAGAGGGGAAAAATCAATGAGAAATGTGGATCATCACCGAATGTTGCTAGGTTGCAACCAAGACACGAAAACTAAATAGCTCTTTAGAATCCAGGTGCTAATCTTGAAAATTTCCAGCAGCTTCTCTCTGCAGCTTGCTGTGTTCACAAACCACAGCCTAGGACCAACTTCCAGAGCCATTGTTCAATGGCATACCTGCCACCCAGTTGAAATGCAACATTGATTTAGGATTTTTTTTTTTTTTTAGGAAAAAAATCAATTCTCGGTTTTACAAGATCAAAAGCAGCAGATAGCAAAAGGAACTTGGACTTAACTATATAATGATAATCATTATGCTATATGGATTCCAATGCTATTCTCTAAAGAATTGCATAGCAAAGAAAAACACTGTATTGATTTACTAGGAATAAACCTTGCCTGCTCTGGTTCTTACTGTGATGCTGGTATTGGTAGATAGAATAATATTGATTAGAAACAGGGAGTGTCTCTTAGCTGTAAATAAGGTGCACTATTCCATTTTTCAGTGCTTAGCAACTGTCACTGTATAGGAAATGCAGAAAGGGAACAGACAGCATGGTGAAGTGATTAAGACATTGGCCTAGGGCCTGGGGGACCCAGTTTTTGATTTATTTACTAGTTTTATATCCCACCTTTATTTTATGCTACTCAAGGTGGCATATGTAATGTTTCCTCTCCTCAGAACAATAACTCTTTTAGTTGGGTTGGGATGAGAAATCGTGACTAGCCCAAAGTCACCCAGCTGGCTTCCACACCTAAGGGGGGACTAGAACTCATGGTCTCCCAGATTCTAGTCCAGTACCCTCACCACTGCACCAAACTGTCCCTCATAATACTAGTTCAAGTCTATCTTCAGCCACAGAAATGCTCATCCCAATTTATTTCGCAGGGTTGTTATGGGAAGAATAGGCAGTGAGTAAGCTTATTAAACTCCTGGCAGGTGGGATAAAACACACACAGACACCCCACACACCTCTAGTATGAGGATGTATTGCAGCTTCTCATTTTAGACATGTTGATACTTTCTGGGACCATGGAGTATTTAGAGGAAGTTCAAGAGGCAAAAACTATTGGAATCTAATAAATCAGTATAAGAAATTATACAAAAATAATTCTGCTGTTTCCCTTGAACGATGCTGGCATACATCAAGTAGCTACCTACATTTTGGTTGTAACATGGAGTGGGAGAATAGCAAAAAAAGCTTCTTTCACCATAATACCACATTGGCTCTGTACATACAATGGGCTTAACCCAGGTATAGAATTATACCAGCTTTTCTGTACTCTTATAACACACGAAGCATCACACTATATTGACACACTATAAGCACAAAAAAATAAAACAAAACACACGCACACAACACTTAACCATGGTGACCAAGTGTAGCATGTGGTGCAACTGCATCATCTAGGTGTTTAACCAACCTTTGTGTGCTGTGAGCCATTCCTTAATATGAAAAAGAGAGAAGAAAAGCAAAACGTTAATAAGTATAGGTTAGGATCTTCAGGAGGGTAACTACGAGGCATCAAAGCATCTACACAATGATTGTATTTAAAAAGCATTTGAAATTGTGTGTTCATTGACTTACATGATGGTCACTGACTTGCATGGTTGCCCCATAATGATTACCTGCAATAAGGCTCATTGACCTACATGATTGACCTGTAATGATGATCTGCAAGAACTGACCTGCAGTGATGCTCATTAACCTGCATGATGATGGATGCATAATCAGATCTGATTTTGTTATGACATCACTGAAAGAAAATAGTAGCTCAGAGAGAACAATCCCTCTTACATTGATCATGTAATCAGAGTGTTGACCAGTCACCAAACATCAGCACCAGCCAGAAGGTAAAATGTAGACTACTCATTTAGAAGAAGGATATTATACGAGAGAAGAGATTTGACTCAGTTATCGTCTATTAATAGGATATCTCTAGAACTCCGGGTTATTGGGTAAGGTGATCATGGTAGAGCATGCAGGTTAGGATAAGAGAGAGAAAGAGAGAATTAGCCAATTAGTTAAATAATGTCCATCTTCACCAGAAAGCAGAGGAAGAAGATCGTTAGATGACCACATTTATCAGAATATTCATGGAAAAACTAAACCATTCAAACTAAAGGAAAAACTTAGAGAATAACTACCTGCCTTTATCTCTGGTTTTTTGCTTTCCTGATAACCCTCCTATAAGCAAGAAGGCTAACAGGTCCTGGATGGGGTGTTAGTAAAACTTTAATTTACAAGTGAGAAACTGCACAGTGAGTGTTGTAAGCCCTAAGAGGTGTCCAATGAAATGGATAGCAGATTCCTGCTGAGGAACTCCAAGCAGAATACCGTTGTTCCTCAGGTGATAATGGTCAGTTTTTTCTAGTGCTGGCATACAAGAAACAGTCACACATCACATAACCGATTCCATTCAAACAAGACCCATGAAACAAACAGGCTAACTTAAGAACAGTAAATGTGAGGTCGCTGGGAGCAAAACCAACCAAACAAAAACTTTGTTTAGTGCAGCTATAGATATATGGCTGTCATATGAATGATCAAACGTGTTAAGAATAATTTAGTGAACAGATGAGATTGTAAATCAGGAACTGTTGACTGATGGTGTTGATGACACCATCAAGTCGTCGTCGACTCTTAGTGACCACATAGATTTTCTCCATGAAACTGTTGACTACGTTATGATATAAAAAGGAAGAGAGTCAATTCAGAGATAGGGTTTTTTTTCCCTTAAATAAATAGAATTATATGCTTTCAATAGTACTAATATCGTGAAGCAACAGAAGCTGGCCTTCCACTATAGAAGAAAATGAGCCTACAGACCAAGTGAAAAGAGCATAGGGTTGATCACAGTATAGATATAGAATGCATCACATATCTAAGCTGCTTTTGCATCATTAAAACAGTCCCAACATGGGATTCTTTAAAAACAAACCCATTTTTTTAAATTAACCATCTTAAATAATGGAGAATATACATAATTCAGATTACTGGGTTGTTGTTGTTTTTTGTGATCTCTGAGTTTGGCATGTTACTGAGGGATGTAACAAAACATCTGCAAGGAAAATGCCAAGGGTATACTCTGGTGATACTCAGAGTATCAGCAAGACCTCAACAATTTTAAATCACCTTCTAAAACCCAAAACACGGGACAATGATTCTAAACCAGAGAGTCACATCAGCAGCAGTTTAATCAACGGCCTGATCAACAGATACCTCTGAAACTAAAGCCATAAGTATACAAAGCTTTAGCCAACTAGAACTGAACAGGAAGGACTTCTCCCACAACAGAATTATGTTGAAAGTGTGGTTTCCACAAGAAGGTCCTCACTAGACTTTATCTGAAGGGTAGGTATGTATGGAGGAAGATCTGTTTTAGGCTGACAGGTCCAAAACTGTATAGGAACAACAACTGTACAGTATGTTGATATGATAACCCTGAATTTAGCTCAGTATAAACTGTGTCACTTATTTACAGGATGTGTTCCCCTATCCGCCCTGACATAAAGTTTGCTGCTTCTGCTACTACCAATGATGATAACACTGTCTTCTATTTTGAGACTCTCCAAAAAGCTGGAGTGGTTATTTTGGAGAAACGCCTGTTTTACTTAGAAAACTGTAAAATCTCTCTGGAACGGTCCAATATGATTGTTTTATTCAACTGAATTGAATACACATCTTACCACGTTCATGCGTAGTGGCTGTCATTGAAAGGAACAATTTATGAAGACAGGTGTAGAAATAAGCATTGAGTTTGATTTTTGCAGTGGGGGTTGGCTCTCACTTTATCATGATACACAGGGCAGGAACTAACAACTCTTCCCACATGTTAAGTGGCATCCAAGGTTAATGTCTTTCACTAATATGTCTACAACATACTGTCAGACATATTCAGACTTGTCCCAGTAGGGGGAAAAAATGGAAATTTGGAAAGTGCAGGAGAATTAATAGCTGTCTTAAGCTTCAGGGAAAAATGAAATGAAGCTTCAGCTTCATTGTCCTTCATTTCTTTAACTTCCAACAAGAAGAAATATCACAAAAATCCTTGTACAGTATGTGCTGCTATATTCAAGCTAATTTCTAAAAGAAGAAAAGTAGTTACTATGGTATTTATTGAGTTGCAGGAATTTTTTGAGTACACTACAGCAGACTTCACTTTGAATTTACCATTTTATAATTCTGTCTGCTGGGGTGTAATGAGCAATCCACGCTTGACTCTTATTTCAACAGAAAATACAGTCCGATATGTAAATCAATTGTGCTCCATTAGTATTTCTTGATGACAGCAAGGACCTGGCTGACCTTGTTTGGGTCCAGAAGGTAAGCAGGATCAAATGTGGTTGGTAATGGGATGGAAGAGCCCCAGGAAATCCCAAAGTTATAGGCTAGAGTAGGAAATAGAAGAAATAATAATAATAATAATAATAATAATAATAATAATAATAATATGATAATGATGCCAAATCTGGTCTAAACATGTGACTGCCTGTGCGACCAACCATAA
This sequence comes from Python bivittatus, assembly GCF_059951505.1. Taxonomy (NCBI): domain Eukaryota; kingdom Metazoa; phylum Chordata; class Lepidosauria; order Squamata; family Pythonidae; genus Python; species Python bivittatus. Next base: position 12,208,992 of record NW_028277053.1, read on the forward strand.
TAATACATAATATAAAAAATCATAGTACCAAATCATTTCCATACTGCTGCCAAGAAAAGTACATGTCCATGAGATCACCAGGAGCTGAGCATGACTCAGAGATTTTTACTTTTTATTAAAGTTCATTATCAGTAATTCACAGACTATCTAACCAGTTTTTTAAAAGTGGTGCTTTCTGCTTGTTATGGTCTTCTCTGAGCCTGGGACAGAAGACAGAGTTTTTGGACACACTGCTAGGTTGGAAGATCTGGTGATCCCTTCCCTTATAGGTAAATGGTTGGCTGTATCTCCTATTCTTCAAAGGGTAATTACCAAGATAATGAAAAACCCCACCCTAGCAAACTCAGAGATAAATGGGACGTTAAAAGCAAAAGTACATATCTGTCAAGGTTTATTGAACATTACGCCACCTTTTCCTTTTCAATAAAGTGGTTAAAAAGACTCTCTAAGAATCTGTTGATGGCTGTCAAAGGTTTGACACTCCTATTACTATTAGTTGAAGTATTTTTAATGGCATCTTTTTTTTTTAAATCTTTGGGTGCAACATAGACATACTATTTGTTATAATATTCTAATAATACAGTAGGCAATGACCTTATTAAAATTGGGATCAATATTAATGGATTTTTAGAAGAACTTGTATGAGTCACATTGAGAGTCTTAAAAAAAGTTGAATATGAACTCTGCAGTAAATTTTCTGTTTCCCATTCTTATTCACTGGCAAAACCCCCATTAAGTATATATTTAAGGCAGAAGGCTGGAAAATGTTAAATAATAAAAGCCAAGGAAATGTAACATGAAACCATATCTGCCCCCAGAAGCCAGCTTTGTAACTTTTCCTCTTAAATAATGAGAACATGTATGGTATGCTACTTCATAGGTGTCAGCTGGAAGGTCTGTTTCCAATTTCATCTCTGCCATCAGGAATTCACTTTTCTGTCTACCCTAGTCTGAGAAATAGGGAAAATAATTGCATTGAGAGTTCTATAAAAATATTGTAATATATAGAAGTTTGTTAGAGCTGAAAGGTAAGATCATACATGGACAATTCCACAAGCCACTTACCTGTCCTGTAAAAGCAGAAAAACGTATTGGTGTACTTTTCATACTTCAGTTTTGCCTCTGCATTGACAATCTCAGATCGTTTGTAGCTAAACTGGTGAGATTTTTACGTAGTCTATTCCTTGGATTGGATTGGCTAAGTTCCATTTTGACTGATTTGATTATATGCCATCAAGTCAATTTGACTGTTATGGACCACACAGAGAAATTTTCTCCATGGCGATCTGTCCCCAATCTGGTCCTTCAGGTCTTCCAATGGAGCCCCCATCACCCCTGTAACTGAGTCAATCTGCCTCACTGCTGGTCCCTTCCACCTTTCCCAGCATCAGAGCCTTCTCCAGAGAACTGGGTCTTCACATAATGTGTTGGAAGTAGGATAATTTGAACCTGGTCTTTTGTGCCTTGAATGAGAATTCTGGGTTGATTTTTTTGATGATCCATCAATTTGTTTTCTTGGCTGTCCATGGTATTCATCTCCAACACCATCTCCAACACCATAGTTCAAAAGCATCAACACTCTTTCTGTTGGGCTTCTTCAGACTCCAGATTTCACTTCCATAGAGTATCATAGGGAATACAATTGCCTGCATGATTCTGATCTTTGCAGGTACAGACACATTACAGCATCTGAATATCTTTTCCAAGGCCTTCATGGCTGCTCTACCAAGTGCTTGTCTGTGGTTTCATTTTAGGCCATATTAAAATTCAAAGCAGCAACCCCAAATAGGTTTTCTCAATAATGAAGTTGCAAGGATTTAGTTTATGAAAGTACGCCAATGATTGAGCTGTAAGAATATTGAATAAATATCATTTTATTCAGTGTTCCCATGGCCCAGTTGTAGTACTCTCCTCTCAGCTGTAACCTTCCCTTTTAAAGCACAGGGACCAAACCTGAGAAATTATTGTTTCAAATCTTATAAAAGAGAGATGTATAATCCCTTCTTTACCCATGTAATACCAGATACGTAATTTTCCCACAACTCTCTGCCTACATAGGAAAGGAAAAACCAAACAGAACAAAAACGTGTACTTAGGGACAAGCTAAGTACACAGTGCACACAGTGACTTAAAGAACATTAGTAACAAAGGATAGAATGTTGGGAACCTCCTTTATTATATCAGTTATTAAGCATGTGGATACTTCCTAGTTGGGGGCAACAGTATGGTGGCTTGCAAGCTAACTTCTGGATTAGAGATCTTAACTTGTGAGTATCCTTGGTGTAAAATTCTGCTTTGGTTGTACTTGTGGTGTATTGGTCTTATCCTTAGTGAATAGTGTTGCCTGTGGAATGGGTGCAGCTAAGGTGGCTAACCTTGTCTATACCTTGTCTATCTTAGAAAAAAGTATTATGTGAAATATAGGGGAGGACAAAGATAGGTTGAAGAAGGTATGGTGTAAGCTTTAAAACAAACTTCAGCTTAGCCAGGAGAGGGTGATGAAGAAACTTAAGATTGCCCAGCTTGACTCTGTATGATGTATGAAGCAGGAAAGGATAATGCTATCAGTTTCAAAGGTTCTCTTCTTATAGCTTACATCAATTAAAGAGAGAGAGAGAGGGTGAGAGAGAGAGATAGTATTTGTTGTGCTACCTGTTTCTTCACCTGGTCTACCTGGAAGGGCTGACATAAAAGCCACAATTACTCAAATTCATGATGGGCAACAAAGGGCCATATCTATGGCCATTCCAGTGAAACTAGTTCCAGCTATGTTTCTTTTCCATTTTCATATCTCAGGCCTTTACTTTCTTTGGTTTAGTGTTCCTTTCGAATGTTTGCACTTGGCCTAATGTTGTTTACTCTGAAAAGGAATAGTATGATATGCCCTGTAGGCATCCATATATGTAAGGATGTATGGCTGTACTAGTAAATGGACAGATAGATGGAAAGATAGATGGTAAGATGGATGATATGTCTCCACCTTTATTCTACTCCCAAGCAGTAAATATTGAGGCATTGATAGGTCTCTGAAGAGCCATGAAGAAGCTATGCTGATGGAGCAGCAACACGGTCGTGCAGATGGCACCTAGATTAGGCGGCTTGACTAAAGTGCCTTCACATTACCAATTAACTATCAAATGACTGTGCTGATGGCTCTGTTGTATTGGAAGCCTTCTGTTCTCAAATGAGTTTATGAGTTGTTTATTCACAGACAATGCCTGGATATTGGCTGGCTTCAGAACAATATTCAGCAAAGCACAAGAAATCTGGCAGGCAAGAATTAAGCAGTGTTCCATGCTACAGAAACGCTCTCCCTCGAGCCCAGGAAGCTTCTACTGAGAAGATGAATCATACCCATTCTCCCAAGGTTGATGTGGAAATATCCTATCTCCTACCTGGCTACCATTTCTGAGTTGTAAACATGCATATGACCATTAGACAGCAGCAGAGTTAGTAATCTGTATCTGGTTGCTGTCCTCTAGTAGCCATCTATTCTGGCTCAAATTTCTCCCAGTTTTGAAGCTGTTATCTCTTCAGTTCAGAAAACAGATATAGATATACTGTTCATTGATGAAGACTATTACTTCAATCCTAGATATACAATGTGTTCAGGATGTAACACTCTCTGAAGTTATCTATTGATGATTTAAGCAATAGCATAACTATAATAAATCAGAAGCTCATTATAACAGTGGGTGTGTTACGCCACGCACAGTGTGCATGCTATGACATATATGCTACTGTTTGATGGTGTGGCATGGGGTGTGTGTGTGTGTGTGTGTGGTCCTCCAAACTTCATCACATGAGTTGTTTAAGAAATAATTCAGCCATGATCCTGGCTCTATAATTTAGATGAAAAGAAATAAACATAGCACCCAATTAAATACTGGCATACAAAGTAAATAAGAATATCAAAATAAACTAGCATAATAAGTATTAATCTGTATAGCAAAATATGTTCAGTATGCAAGAGGCATGTTATGTAAATGATGCTCAAAGCCTACTACTGTGCAGATAATTGTTGGAAATAAAATGGGTGGCAATATATTTAGATATATTTTGAATGTTCCTGGGTAGACTGACTTGTAGGGCACATTAAAGCAAACGCTGACATATGGCTTCATCTTAAATTTACAAACATAGGCAGTGTAAACACTGTCTTAAAAAGTAACTGGCATAAAACTCCATAGGTTTATTTGATGATTTATTGAGAGCTTGCTATGATCTTGCATCTCTGCTAAAGAAATGGATGCATAAATGATAAAAATACTTGGAAATCTCTCTGATAACTGGATATTGGCTAACTGGCTATGAAGCAACAGTAGATTGATTCTCATAAACCTAAATACTGAAAAATCTGGGGCATGATTTAATGGTAGCAGGAATTTTCATAAACAAGAAACAAATATTCCAGCTGGACAGATTTAAACTTGATTCATTTTCTCATTGTAAGCTATGGAAATTTAACACGCTACCCTTTGCTGAACTGAATCTATGATGTATTGTTGTTTTTGTTTATATGTTTATATCGTTCAGTTACCATATCTCAACACTGTTTATTCGGGTAGATCGGATTTAATTTATTTGGGTAGAAATAATTGAGTTGAGGTTCAGGTGGCTTGCTGGTGACTGTACCCTGAAATCGGGAAGTATGAACCAGAAATAACCTTATTAATATAAGTTTTGGGATGTGTAATTCCGAGATCTGAAATAGAGAATGCAGTGTGTATCTACAACTATGAATGAAATGGGTTACCCTTACAACACTTCTCAACTGCAGTCCTTAGAGGACCCAATCTCTTGATTTAGTGATAGGAAGAGCTGCAAGTATCATGATGCATTGCCCTGATATTCCTGACTATCATTCATGTTCTGTGGCTGCCCGATGTTTTGCAGCATGGAAAACAGAAGGCTAAGACTAAACAAATCATAACCTGAGGACAAGATCAGGACAGTGGCACGGGCACAAGGGATAACATTGGGGCTTTGATATGACTCACACTACCCTTGCTTCTCCTATCCTCTATAGTAGCTTCACCATATTGGTCAAGGGTCACAACTGCTAAGCCTATCCCTTTCATGCTGTCAAGCAAGACTCCCTCCAGGTAGCTAATGAAAGCCCACAAACACACACCCACAAAGGGAGTCAGCAGGGGAATTACTTATTTATTTGCAGCAAGAGAAAAGGGGTCAAACACTGATCATTTGTTTGAAGAGCAAAGATATCCTTGGTCCAACTTTGGAGGACTAGGAATGGCAGCAAGATATAATGGTGACGACACCTAGTGATAGAAGATGTTCAGGGAGAAGGGAGCAAACTTAAAGTTACTGTCCTCCCCAAACCACCCAGTGACAGGTCTAGAGGCAATACCAGGCTTCACAGCACTTCTTCTGGAAAAGGACCCGGCCCGTAATTACATTTCCAAGCTCCTTAGAATCTTCACAACATTGTGGAATACACCGTAGTCTACTAATAACTCTCTTTTGTGTGGTGGTATTTATTTATTTAAATTTTATTTATTTATTTATTTATTTTTCAAATTTGGTCACTGTCCATCTCACAAGGAAGCAGTTCTGGGTGGTTTACAATTTTATATACATACAGTACATCCATCCATCCATCCATCCACCCATCCATCCATCCATCCATCCATCCATCCATCCATCCATCCATCCATCCATCCATCCATCCATTTATATATATATATATATATATATATATATATATATATATATGACTATAACTAAGAAAATTGATGACTGTAAACACTGATCTGCATGTAAGGGATATCACCTTGTTTGGACCTGGATACATAATTAGTCATAAGTCAAATGGAACTATCTTGGAGAAAAAAAAACACTAAAGAAATAGTTGAGAGAAAAATTACCTTGAGGGAGCTACCAGATCTAAGCTGCAGAAATTCAAGCAGCCAGTAGATGGCGCCAGAGCAATACAAATGCCCTACCTCTTTGAGGCCATCTGGTGGCCATGTGGCACTTTACAACCTGCTCGGGGTAACCTAGGATGGTACTACTGAAAATGTGAAAAAGCATTCTTTACCTTCTAGCCAATTCAGTAAGAAACACACATTCTGATGAAAAGCAAAGCATAACATCTTAAAAAGGGCAAACAATCTTTCTATTCAAAGAACCTAATTCCAGGGCTTATACACAGTTCATGTCTTGCAGGCAACGTTTTTAATTCCTGAACTTAATTTGCAGCACTGATTATGGGTTCTATTTTTTAAAAAACAGCAGCAACTTCATCTTAAATCCCTATTTGTTAGTGGTGTTTTATTACTTTGCATATATTATTTATAGTAGGATTTTTCTTTAAAAAATGTAGCAAACTAAAAGAGTTGCTTGAATTGAACTTGCCTTCCAGACTGTGCTCTACATTAGTGGAACTGATTTTCACGTAATTTTCATGCACCTGCAGTAGGTGTGCCACTAAAAATACACAGATCCATGATGAGGACAGAATATTGTCTGCTTCCTTGAGGATGCTGATAGATTTATTAAGTCTCTTGAATTGCATGCCCATTTATCTGTTGCTAAAGCCTCAGATTTTTCCTCCAGTGAAGATTAAGAGGGAGGTGGACTCAGGAAGCAGCTTAAGAACAATTAAGTTTATAATATAAATCCCCATAAAAATGGGGATGTTGAATAAAATATTGGGAGCAGGGATGAAATTTGTTAATTCCATTTAGAGAACAACTTAAAGCGATTGTAAGATAATATACACTTTAGTGGGGCTTCGTATTAAATAGTTTTCTGAGCAAACAAGATTATGGTGAGGTATAGGCATGGTCTTCTACAAGAAAGAATATCTCAATAATTTCCTCTGGAGATCATGCTAAATTAATTTAGCATATCTGTTTATTTTGAAAGCTCACAGTCATGGAAAGACAGACGGTGGATCAGGATCTATTTACTAGGCCTACGAGTGATTTCCCGAATGTCATCAAGGTTTTCTGAAACCCAACATTTAAGAACAGTAAAGGTCTCCTCCTTTCCCCTCCATCGAAACAGATGAGGTGGAAAAAAGTGAAGGGAGGAAAAAAACACAGCCTTTTTTTTTTTGCATGACAAAAAGTCTGTTTTTTAAGTTTGCATACTGTTGGAAGGAAATCTTACCAAGTTCACTTCCAAGCTGGGAATAAAGAGTTTGATTTCCTTCTCACAATACCAGAGATGAAATGGTGCTGAAACTGAGCTGAGCCAGTTCTCACATGCACGAAGGCTGTCTGTTCTCGATGCCCTCAATGTGCCCTGAGGTTCTTGAACCTCTTCCTCTAACACCTCTCCACATGGTCCATCTCCTGGGTTGCTTTATGCAATATATTAAGGTCGAGGTGCCTATCTCCTTGCTGCGGTTCTCCCACATTAATGCCCCTTTTCCCCCTAGTATTGAATATGGAAGAGTTTTCCTCCACGAGGGCCATTTTGGAAAGTTTGGCCTGACAAACTGTCAGTGGGGAAGGAGCTGGCTTTCTGTCCTGTGGGGCTGTTTGAAGAGTGGGGCCATACGGGGCAGAGATCAATGAAGTGGCTGTGATGTGCCAGGAATTGGGAGGGTGACAGCAGCCACAAATAGCCAGAATTAATGGGAGATTTTGCACGAAGAAAGATTTAAGAGTCTCTCCTCTCCCCTTTCCCTTACATGTGGGTGATGTCATGAGGCCTTGTTAATCTTCCAAGCATTTCCTGGAGAAAGTGGGCAGGGACTCTGTATTTCCAAAATGGTGGCTTTTGACCAAGTTAGATTATGTGCCAAGTTAGAGCCAGTTAATTGACTTACTACAAGGATATTTGTCAGGGTTAGTGGCTAACTGGATTAAATGTGTTGTGCAAATAAATACAACATAAAAACTCCTTCCACTTGATTCCAGTGAATGGATCTTGACCCCAGACTAAATTCTACCTGCCGTTGCTGCTAATCGGTTATTTTCACTTTAATATACTAAGTGTGGAAGTTCCTGAAATGTAGCAAAGAGCAAATGAGCGTGAAATCTTTTCTGTATGAGTTTTGTGGAGGTTGTGTTTCAAAGCCCATCAGCCTTCAGGCATCTTTCTGACTGAGCAAAGAAGATTAAAAACAAGCAACCCAAAAAATGTGACATGTTGTAACTAACATTTAGTGCAAGTGCATTACCATTCTGTTTTTCTGAAGAAGGAGGCAAGGGTGTATGGAAGTGTGAATCAGGCTAAATCTAACCCCACTCCCTGTCAATGGACTCATTTGTTATGCACTTTTTGTCAAAATTGCTATAAATTCTGGTAAACTTGAAGGAAATGTATAGGCACTGTACATAGTTAATATTCACTGTGTTGGAACATGCTACCTGTAAAATACATGATTCTACACACAACTTTTCTTTTGGCTGGTCCTTTTAATTTCACTAGGAATTCTTTGCAGTTTGAGTAAATCCAGGAAGGAAGGAAGGAAGGAAGGAAGGAAGGAAGGAAGGAAGGAAGGAAGGAAGGAAGGAAGGAAGAAAGACGGACCTGATGAAGAGAATATTGCAATAGGAGAAAAAGGGGAAAATAAAGAGATCCATCCAAATCTTGCCTGTGTGTCCACCTTACAAGGAGGAAGTTACCACTGACAAGTTCCTCTCTCTGCCCAATATATTTTTATTATTCAAGAGAGGTACACCAAAGATGAGATTCACTGAACACTGAACAAAACTTAACTGCTTTGCTTGTGTGGTGGGCTAGATGGGTGGCATATGATCCACTCTGTGCAAGTTAATCAAGGCATGAACCACTGAATTGATGCTTCTCAAGAGAAGCAAAAACACATCTATGTCACAACTGGTCTTTTTGCCCAATCCCCCATTTGTGAATAAGCAAGAGTCCAGGTTTATTGCACAATACTTCAGAAGAGAAGGGAGGCTGGGCAAATAGTTCCCCAAAGCAGGAAGAAATAAAATCAGTGTCTTCATTTAACCAGTAACAGAAAACATTGCCCTCCCTGTAATAGGATTCCTTTGCATTTAGTAAATTATTGGTATAAGTTTTCATATAAGGTCATCAGCAAAAAAAAAAAAAAAAAAAGAGTGGCTGTAGAGTGTATTGATAGTAAAGTTAGCTTACGAGTCTCCGCTGGCTATAGTAATTTGAAGAGGAATGAGAAATAATGGTTGTCAAAACAGAAGCAGAAAGGGGAATAGAGATTATAAATAATAGCTATAAACAATAGCTTAAAAAAAAGATGCAGAGCTATCAGAAGGACTTCCACTCTCCCAGATAACTACCTATGGGTGAACACTGGACCTGGAAAATGTTTAGATCAGCCCAATGAGTCTGCTTTCAACTCCCTAACTGTTCTTTCTTGGACTTTGGTTTATTTTTTTAACTCTTTGGGGATAACTTCTGGAACCTAGAGGAGCAATTGCTTGCCGAGCATTACGATCATCCATCACTCAGAGAGTTTAGTGAGTAGTGACAGCACAAGATCCTTTTTTTCCATGTATTGGGATGCTCCACTTGTCACAAGACCTTGAAAGTCGTCAGTTTTCATCAACAGACCCTGACAACTTGGAAGAAAAAATGAGTCACCCGAAGGGAGCAGAGGGCACAGTATTTCAAGAGAGATCTCTGAAGACTGATTACGCCTTGTCCTTGACACCCTGCCAAGGGCTAGATACAGAAAACATTTGGGATGTAATGGAGCCTACAAATCACCAGTTGCCTAGAGTCATAGTCAGACCACAAGAGGATGGTTTGCTTGACTTTAGTTCAGGTTTTATTATATGCTGTAAACTTCTGACTCTTCTAATATGCATTGTCATTGTCTGGTCTCTGACAGCATTGTCCAAACAGATTGCAATAAAAAAAATGGGGGGGGGGGTGAGTGCTTCATTGAAGGTGATAGGAATTAATTAGAAGGAGATATGCAGGATAAAAGTGCACTGAGAAAGAGACACTGGGAAACAAGGCTACAATGCTTGGCATCGTTCCTGCCCTATCAAACATTCCATGTTGGTCTCGCTTTAGGAAAATTGTCGGACTGCAAAGCGAACTGCAAAATGGTTTGCAATAAAATAGAAACAACATGTTATGACATTCACACCATAGCTGAGAAAAAAATCATAATGATTTTCATGACTTCTTACTTGGATTGTAATTAATTTTGTAGCAACCAAATTAAATAATATTATGACAGAAGGAGGAATTTAATAGAAATATGGATCTCAAGCTAGAGATAAACCCCAACTTTGTTGCATGGTATAATTGATGCGCCCATCCACTTCTTAAATTTCATTGCTTTGTTGTATATGTTCCAATTTCAAATAAAGTTGTTCCTCTTTAGAGTTGCAGTATCAGAAGCAGAACTTAGAAACATGGAATATTTTGGCTTTCCCCTCACACTCACCTCCCAAAATATTTTTTTCTCCACTTAGATTGGTCTTACTGAAGTCATGTTAAAATAGCACAATGCCACACACAAGCAACAGGCACATCATACATACCTGAAGATAAGGTCTATAGTGTTGTGGAATTTTTGCCAAAGACAGGAGCACAACGCTGCGTAGAAGAACCATGTTTATTGCAATGATCATCGGGTGCCTGCTTTCCAAGAAAGAGGGACCCTGAACAAGAGAAAAGCATAGACTTTATATACTTTTGAGGTTGAGAGGCAGGAAATCTGAGGGATCTGATTCGAGGATAGGTTTGGATAGGTGTTAAATGGGGATAATGGTTTTTCTTTTGTGAGGTAAGAACCAAAAACCCTTAAGCAGACAGGTGATGGCCCTCCCACTGTTTCATATGATAGTGTTAAGAGGGCTATTTTTGGCAGCAGAACATGGTCACTCTTGAGCCATGCGATAACTTGGAGCTGATCCTATTTTGCATGAGCAAAGAATGGCAGAAGGAAGTAGAGAAAAGAGATTGCAGGAGAGGCAAGGGGGAAGGGGGCAGAAAGAGAGGCAAGAAGGAGTCCCCCCACAGTAAAGAGTTTGCTGCAGGAGAGGCAAGGGGGAGGGGAGGAGAGTTTCCAGATGTATTTTATTATTTTTCCATCACAATAGAGTTTAGTCAACTAACACAGAAGATGTAGTCCCACGCATAATTCTTTTGGAATAAGACCCACTAAACACTGAGAGATTTCAAAATAAACATGCATACATATTTGGGCTGCATTCATTATGGTAATGTCTTTTGTGGAACATGAAAAGAAAATCCATAAAGCTTTCTCAGAACTAAATGTATTACCCAGAGGCCTCTGTAAGAAGTCACAATGAGATCATGCTTGTCATAATTTACATAATTTGGCATGATGACATCATGATCCAACCTAGATGGCAATAACATGAGTATATCCAAACAATATATAATGCAGATTATGAACCCATATAAAGCATGGTAGTACATAAATAAAGGAAACTGGAAATAGCACTTCCAGTTCAAGTGGGAACCTCAAATAACACTGCTACAAGCCCTTAAAAAAAAAAAAAAACCTTAAAGCAATTGAAAAGCCAAAGGCAGTTGGTTGCACAAAACTGGCACCAGGCATATAACAACTCGGAGATGAGATGCTGTATTCCTAGTAAATGGACCTGAGAATACCCTTGCCTCCAAACTGGACTACTAATCTGGGCACTTAAAGAATTAATAAAACCTTAAGCTATGTAGGAGGATCTGCGTAGATAGCTTAGAAAGCCAAAGTAAGCTGTCTAAATTGGTAATGTTAGTGGAATCAGAGCCAGTGAAGACTGCATAAAAGAAAGCAGTGTTTGAGACTTGAAAGAAGAAGAGGAAGAGGAAGAATGAGAGTGGGAAGCCCAAACAAGGAACTGCTACAATAATTCAGATGTGAATTATTCAGGCCATGAACAAACTGCTTCACTGCTTCAGTTGGTCTCACCCTGGGATTAATGCATTGGTGGGGAGAGCTGTCATGCTTGGCTTTAATGATTGTTTTTAATCCAGGCTGTCTTGTTTTGTTTATGTTTTTAATTGCCTTAATTATTAATTATATTTTGTAAGCCACCCAGAATCTGCTGGAATGGGCAGCTATATTAAATAACATTATTATTAATAACAATAATGCAAAATCAAAAAAACAAGGGGGAAAAAAAACAGTGCACCACCAAAATGGAAGATCAGGTTGGAAAATAAGGCCAGCATGCTAAGATCAGAAACAAGCAAGCTAGAACAGATGAAAGAGAAGCTGAAGAACAAGAAGACTAAAGAATACCTGATCAAGAAATATCACCTAGAAACAAGGAAGATCAAGGAAGCACTGGAAATAATAAAGCAGTAGCCAAGAAGATCAGCAGATACAGAGGTCAAATTGTACACTACAGGCAGAATCTCCCATTTCAGTCAAATCAGAAACGTTTCTACCAATCCATCGATGGAGAAACTGCAATGAACCAGTCAACACTTGACAAAGAAAAGATGGTGCAGCTATGGGACAACCCAAAGAAATACAAGAAGAATGAAGTTTGGATAAAGGAAGTAGATAAGAATAAAAAAGAAGATGAAATGAAAGAACTTGTAATAACAGCAGACATGGTGGAGAAAAGGGCAAGGAAGATCAAGAATTGGTCAGCTCCGGGTGAAGATGAACTGCACGGTTTTTGGTTGAAACATCTGACAGATATTTGCAGATATTTGCACCCACTCATTGCTATGCAGTTTAACAACATACTGCAGGGAGGTGAAATTGAAGTTTGGTTAACATCTGGCAAAACCTACCCAATAATGAAAGATCCAGCAAAAGGGGCAGCACAGGACAATGACCTGCTTGCCCACAACTTTCAAATTGCCAACTGGTGTGGTAGCTGATGCAGTCCAACAGTGTCTAGTTGAAAACAATCTCCTTCTACCTGAGCTGAAAGGAAACCACCCAAACAGCAGGGGAACAAAAGGTCAGGTCTTAATTGACAAGCTGATTTTGGAAAACTGCAAGAGAAGGAAGACCAACTTGAATGTAGCTTGGATGGATTACAAGAAGGCATTTGACTGCCTGCCACATGACTGGATAATCAAGTGCCTAGAAATAACAGGACTCAGTAGAAACATCAGAAGCTTTGTGCAAAGATCAAGGGCACAATGGAAGACGCGCATATACACATGCTCTGTTGAATTATTTCCCATTGTGGTGAGTGCTTTATATAGTGACAGGTTCTACTATATGGGAAAGGGGTATTTTTGTGTTTTTTTTTTCTATATTTCCCCTTTTCCTCTTCCTTTTTTTCATAGAAATAACAACTGAAATAATTTCCTGTAAAATCAAAGAGCCTTGATTTGTTTTTGCTTTCATGCCTCTTGTTGGAATATTTTGAAGCTGCCATATCTGAGGTCAAACAGTTTGGCCATGTAAGTGAGTATTATGTACTGGCAATAAGGTTTCAAGCAGACGGTGAGGGCAGAAATTAAGTTGAGATCTTTCACGTTCAAGCATATGGCAAATTGCTGCACTGTAGTCTCGTTGTGAAAGGTGAAAAAAGGAGTTAATATGCCTGGTATTTATCCTTCACCTGGCAGTAATTTAAAAGAAATAAATAAGAAGACGTGAAGAGGGGCAGGGGGGACTCGATGAAAATAAAAAGCGTTTCTAGTGAAATATTAGTTCTGGTTTAGTGAGAATGTGATGATCCATGATGCCATTTCTCTTAAAGGGTAGGAGATCAAAGGTACTATATCTCAATCAGATGTATTCAGTGTGGTTTTTATTTTTCTATCTCTTCCCTTTTATCACAACAACTTTTTTTCAGGATAGGCCACAATTGTCCCTGGTAACAGCTCTTACGTTGCTGAGATGGAAAGTTTTTAAATCTTCTCATCAATGTCCTGAAGTAGTAGGAAAGGGGATATCTGGGGAACCTTGCCCCTCACTTTAACCCCTTTGTCAAGCCTGCCTGCTGGGTTTTACCTTCAACAAGCTGTCTTCGAATTACATTTCCTTTGCTTGGGAAAGTTACCCATTGCTGATATCAAGTCCTGAGCATCACAGTGTCAGTGTGCAAGTAACTGGAGATTTGTAAACGGAATGTTTGTTCCCTACTTTTTGTTCCCCCATGGAGAAAGAAAGGCCAGGGAGTAGATTAACCTGCCGTAAGTATGCCAGGTTCTAATGAAATATGCATCAGAACATGAATACATTGCACATCTGTCTTTAAAAAAAAAAAGTTCTGCTGTTTTGTTTTTGTTCTGTTTTGTTTTTTTCCTTAAGTGCTAGGCAGAGGATTAGGGTTAGGGTTAGGGTTAGGTACAGTGGAACAGTCCTGCACTTTCTTTTTCAGTACAGAAACTCAAGCAGGAGACTCCATCAACAAATTATCTGAGAGATCCAGAATGACAAATAAAATCTATTGAAATGTTGAAGTATAAAATACCATACAAAACAGTGCATCGATTAATTAGCAATTAAAAGTCTCCTAACATTAAAAAGTAAATAAATAAAACATTATCTGCTTATTAAGAGCAACCAGATACCACTCTGCAAGGTTATTCCATACACTACTGTTGTCTAAGATACTTATTTTACATAAAGGAAGGATAAGGATAAAAATATTGAGTCAGAACCAAACTAAAGCATGCATTTAAATCAACAGAAAATAAGTGACCTGTGACAAAACTAAGTAACCTTTAAGTCCCATATAGCTGAGAAGACAGAGTTCTGGAAGATATATTTAATGATCACCTTGGCTAAAAACAAACTATTGAAAAGAATAGTAGGATTTTCCCAGCCTCATTTAAAGTGAGTTAATCAAGGTGGAAGTTTCTTGAACGCTTTTTCCCAGATCTTTTTGCGCCTGGGCTGAGTTCACATTTATGAGATAATCTGTCAGCTGATTCACCCTCTGTTTTCCCAGCCTCCTCACAATCTCTCGCACTGTTTAGTAGATTTGCTTTAATCATGATTAGAACTGGATCCAACTCATTTTAAACAAATACAATGGAATGTACAAACTTGTCTGGTTTCTTTATTTGTTTGTTTGTCGTGTTTATTTTATGATAGGTTTTAATAATATTTCACTGATAATATTTCATGTGATATTTTGGGCAACTTATCCACTGAAGACAATCACAGCCATGGAGCTAAAGATTTAACCTGATTTTGCAAAACACAGAATGAGCTTAACATTTTACTAGAACCTGGTCTAACTCTCTCAGTGAATATGAAGCTGTGAATTTTGTGGAGGGACTGAACAAGTTTTATAAATGTCTCTGAACCTGCCTACAAGAAAACAATGTTAAAGTCACAATTGTTTCAGTTTCTTTATCCTTTTTTCCTTTGCAGGGAAGCTGTTCTGACACAGGTCAGTGTGATTAAGACATCAGCTCATTTATTTTGTGTTTGTTACAATATCAGAAATGTAGCCCAAGGCCCTTTGTCCAAGCTGAAATTGCTCTGTGCTGATTAAGTGTCATGTAAGCTCACTTGGTCCTTCAGAAGCACGAACTGGTCTCAAGCATAGTCTTTTGGCGGATTGGTTAATCCAATCCTTTCCATATCCCAGAAGGAATGCCTGGAAAAGGTCTGAATACAGGATTAAAGACAGTACCACACACCTCTTCTCAGATCCTCTTAGATGTACACCTGTACGCTCCAAAAATCTGACCTCAGTGGAGCAAGCCCAGCCTATAAACTTCATAGTCAACAGTAGACATTTCCAACATGCTTCTCAACTCTACTGCTCAGCAGCTGAACTTAAGATGACCCCCATACACATAAAGGAAAAGTAATCACAGTCACACACACACAAAAGTACTCCTCCAAATCCTATTCAGTACTCAACTCTTATATATATATATATATTTTTTTTTTTCCCCCCAAACTAGGCTTATGATTCTAGCTGAAACACATATTGGACACTACTTCAGTAAGTGTGTGCCTGGGACCTTAACTCTACTTCCACTTTGTGGATGGGGATTTTTGTACAGTATGTCCTAAAATGGCTATTAAAGTCAAAAGTGTAACTTGGGATGGCTAAAGATGCAACTTATTTTAGCTAAGGTTAGAAACCCTGTTAGGGACAATGAGGTCAAAAAGGCCACTGCGGAAAACAGAAAGTTTATGGCTGGATGAGAACAGAATTGTCCTTTGCCAAAACTTGCTGTTGGATTGAGTAGAGGTTTTGACAGTGAAATTAAGGGCTGACATCAAGGCAAGTAGCTTCTGATGGAGAGTGAGCTAAAAAACTCTTCTAAAAGAAAGGGGATAGTTGAATAAGGCTGTTCTACCCATTGTAAGTTACAGAAAAAAGAGAATAATCAAGCTGGAAGCAGTCAATGGCTGCCTACTTCTGTACTGTTCTAAAAATAAGTACATGGATATGTCCATGAGGTCATTAGGGCCTGAGTCTGACTTAAAGAAGATTTTTTTTTAAGAATGGTTTTACAATTCAGACTTCTGTAATTTTTTCCCATGTTATGGATTCTGTAGTTCGTACTCTTGTAATATAATTACCAAGGTCACAATTATTGCCTTTTTCATGTTTAAATCTCAGAGCCTTTGGTACATGCTTGTTATCCCAAATATACATACATTCATACATAAACACGTGTGTGTGTGTGTGTGTGTGTGTGTGTGTGATTCTCTGCCTTATTACCTAAAAAAAGTATTGGCCAGGATTGTAAACTATTGGAATACAGTTACTCAAAGTTCCAAAGGCTTCTGCAAGATAAAAAAGCAGATTAATAAAAGCTGATCACCCCACTGGGGCTTCTGCAAGATAAGCTAAAGTTAGAACTAATTTTCCTTGGACAAAAGTTATACTTTCTGGATTTACAGTAGTTAATTGTTTTTTCAATACTAGGTAAGAGACTCCACATCATTCAGCAGAACAATGGGTTGGGGGTTGTTTTTGGTTTTTGTTTTGGTCCACATCTGTTATATGATTAGCAATGGAGAAAAGAAAATCAATATTATGTAGTACCTTTCTGGGGCTTGCTGTTTTTTATTGAACGGTGGGAAAAGTTCCTAGTGCGGTAGCCATTATCTCTCAGAAGCTAGAACTACTCACCAAATCAAGCCAAACCTTGTCTTTGTTCCCCCCTTTGTTCAGGCTCATGAGTTCAGTTGGACTTCATGGGCATTTCACAAATACTGGCATGTTTGACCCTAAATAGAGTAGCTTTTCTTTTTCTCCCAGTCATGAGAAAGCAGGCTTTCCAGTGGAGGAGCTCTGAAATGAGGAACATTTTGTAGGACTTGATAAAAGTCTTTATGAGACTATACTTATTCAGTACATTTCTCTCTGGCCTTTCTCATATCCATTGCTAACATTCAGATTAAGATATTCTGACCTCATTGGATAATCAGGGGAATTCTCATTAAAATTCTCCCATATGCAAGACTGCAAGATTGCCAAGCTATGCCTTGTGTTCCATGTCTGTCACAAGATTTGTTAAGTTCAATGTTGCAGGCATACTGAACAGACAGTATTTGATAGAAGGGCTAGAAACTGAACAGAGAAGGGAGTATCAAAAGGTTCAACCACATTGGTAGCAATATGTAGCCATTATCTTTTTGGGGGGAATGACCACAGTGACACATTAATTTATAATTGTCCCAACATGTACATTAGTTGACCAGCAGCAAGATACAGCTTGAAGTTTTATGAGAGATTCCAAGCATGAAAAATGTGTTTAAAATATTTTCCTAGGAAATAAGAGGGAGGAAATAGATCTACTGTTGGCCCAGTTTACTTTGAAGAAATGAATGCAACTTTAGAACTAGAATTTTAGAATGAAAGAATGTTTCCTGGTCGAGTGAGGGCTTTGGAAATGTCATATGTGCTAAATGCCAGTATGTGTCTTTATTATACAATGTGATACCAGTTTACAATTTCTTGACTTTTTCAAACTTACCTTGTGGGCAAATCTGTTCAAGTGAATGAGTGAGTAATTAACAATGGCTGATGGGAGCATCTCCAGTAAGTTCTGGGCAAAAGTTTTTTGGGCAAAATCTGCCCAGTTTTTTTTTTTTTCCAGGCCAACTTGGGTACACTAACTAGTAGTACTAGAAGTTGGAAAGAAATGGGCTTCATGTTTTCGAGCCATTGTTTCATTTCTTTATTTGTTAGATTTATAACCTACTTTTTCATTCAGGTGATCAAGGTGGCATTCCATCCTCCCATTTCCCCCCACAGCTACAATTCCATAAGGTGAGTTTGGTTGAAACATTGGCCAAGTCACCCAGTGAGCTTCTGTGGCTGAGGGTAGACTAGAATCTAGGTATTCTTAACACTAACCACCACCGCCCTATATTGGTTTTCATTTAGCTCCAAAAACAGGGGTTATATATGACCTGGGTTTACATTGCTCAGTGAAAGTGATACCAATATTCATATGTATGATTTCTGTTTATTGCCATACCTTTTCTTGTGCTTTAGATTTATAAAAGGATGAAATGGAACTGTGGTCAGGAATTCCTTTTTTAAAAAAATTGTATTTATTGAAAATTTTCATATAATAACAAACCAAAAGAAAAAAAGGAAAAAAAGGGGGGAAAGAAAAGAAAAAGAAAACTAAAGTTAAGAAACATATAGATGACTTCTGACCTTCTTTTCAACAGAAAATTACATTCTTATTGTCCCTCCTCCCTCTTAGGTATTTCACAAGTCCCTTCAGCCCTTCATTTAGTCCTCATCTCTCTTAGTCTTCAAATCCAGAAATCATCAATTCCTTTTTTCTTCTTTCAGCAAGAAGTCCATATAAGGCTTCCATTCTTTTAAACAAGCTTTTGTGGTTTGTTCTCTGATCAGACAGGTCAGTTTTGCTATTTCTGCAAAGGCTGACATTTTAACAATCCATTCCTCCACTGTGGGAATTTCATTATTCTTCCATCGTTGTGCCTACCATAATCGGGCTGCATGTGGTCAGGAATTCCCCAAAACAAAAGAAGGGAGCTTTCTCTCACCAGCAGTGCTTATTGTGGGAATTGTTGCTCTCCAGTCTTCTCCAGATTTTTGCTGCCTTACCTGAGATGCTAGCAGATGGTCCTCTGTAGTCTCAGGTTAATCACTGTGTGAGAGACCTGGGCAAGATGCCAGGACTTCTTCATAATCCACAGTGAGAACGAGGGAAGCTGAACCGTACACATGATTCATAAGCAGTGCCTTTGCATTTTAAGCAGACATCTGTTAGGACATTGCAAATTTGCCTGATATCAGAATTTGGACTAAGCTGTTAACATGGCAGTCTGCCATCTTTCCCTCCTCTGGTGGGCCTATCAGTTTCTACAATATTTAAACTTGCATGTGGAACACAATGTCTCTCATTGTAAAATAATTGTTCTAATCCTGTTCCATGTCTTTGAAGGAATTGACTGACAGCTCCTCCTTATTTGCTTGTCTTACTCTGTTGCATTATGGCAGAAAGCTTATAGCACAAGCCTTGGGCAATGCAGCTGTAAACATGCTACACTGTGTAGGTCTTGCTGTCGTGTAGCCATCACTAGAGCTAACCAGATGATTTCATAGTTGAGGAAGAAGATAAACCTCATTCTTCAACTCAACATTCTGCAAAAATATGGGCTTGATCCCAAGCAGGCCTAGTGCAGCAATGATAAAGCATAAGCATTCATGGCATAGTCAGGAAATGGAAAATCTATCATCCGTCATCTGTCTGTCTGTCTGTCTGTCTGTCTATCTATTCAGTTTAAATCCATTGCATATACTAACTGGTTTTAATTTAACCTTAATAAAATATAAATCAATGCATACTTCTCCATGGGGAAAAATTAATGCCTCAGTTGCAATGAAATTATATTATAATGGACTGATCAGGGAAGTACTGAAATCTCTCTCTCTCTCTCTCTCTTTCTCTCTCTCTCTTTCTCTCTCTCTCTCTCTCTTTTTCTTGATCGGTATGTGCAATTGAGAGTCTTCCCTTAGCGCTCAAAACCCAAGCAAAGGCCAAGAACTGATAAAGTTAGAGAGGCACCTAGTGCTTATAGGAATTCTATTATGGGGAATGTATTGCACTGCATTGCTTCTGACGCTGCAAACAGAAAGCGAGGAACAGATCAGAAAAATCATTTTTAGAACAGCCTGCTGCAGACCTTTATGTTCTATAGGCTGAGATGTTCAATCAATTAAATTAGATGCTCGCCATTACATGACTGCTGTCCACTTCACCACCACAGTGTTTATCACCCTTGTTTGGCTGTTCAATCCAAGATAGAGAGTATGAAGGAATATAAAGGAACAACATCTTGGTGCTTCAGAAAAAGGATGGCTCAGTGAAGTTACATGATGAGGGGGAATACCCATATTTTTAGAAACAAGCAAAATAGGCGTATGTCTGTGCTATTTCTTCCAGAAAATGTGAAAAACATAAAGAACAAAGCACATTTCAATATGCACACACAGACACATGTGTATATGTGCGTGCAGGAAAAAAAACTAAACTTTACTTACTACTTTAAATATAGGTAATAAGTTATTAGTACTGATTTAGCCTTTAGCATGTCACATTTTACAGGTACCATACATTGCTGGCGTATTTGTCATTTTTTTTTAAACAAAAGAAGCATTCAGTGGATTTTAACCCGGCAGGGATGGCAAATACTCTCTTTGTGACAGAGCTGGAAGCAGTATAAGCTGAGGTCCTTCAGGTGGCAAATGGGACTGAGAAGAAAAGGAGAAAGTAGAAGCCACTGAGATGGTTGTAAACAATCAGGAAAGCTGCTTTGTTCAGGCTTAGCAAGAGCACATAAAACACCATTATCAGACAGAAACATTCACTTTTGAAAAAAATATTCTGGTAATGCACAACATAATATAACTATCACTGACAAAGAGAACATCTTTTAAGAGTTTTCTTTTTCCTTTTTCTTTCTTATTTGGTAGGGTTGTTTGTTGGTTTGTTTGGGGGGGTTGGGGTTAGGTTTGCCAGCAGTAGGGACATAACATTCAAGAACATTTGTAGCAAACTCCTTTTTGGCCTGCCTTCATGTCTACTTTTTCCTCCGCATTTTCTACTTGTTCTTCCCCCCCGCCCCCCAAGCCCAGGCTTCTTCCCTATCCTGTCCATGTTCCTTCTTAAGATTTTTTAAAACCAAGTCTGCTTTAATTGCCTATCATTTTTGCGATTTCATCACTTTTGCATGTATTTTTCCTTCAAAGGTGCATGCAGTTTTCCATGTTTCTATTCGTTTTTGATCAGCTAACTGAACCCACAATTTTAATAAGCTAGAAAACTCAAAGGGGAATTGTGTGTTGGTTTAGGGCCCCAGGTGTGTGACAGAGCCCACTTCTTGGCTTTGTTGATGGCTGTTTTTTAGGATGCTCAGCTGCTATGTATTTTTATTTTTTATATTATGGATGTATGTATTTTATATATTTCATTGTAAGTTGCTGAGGGTCACATATGTGAGATGGGTAGTTATGTAACTCCAATAAAAATTTTTTTTAAATAGATTCAGTTAAATAGATTCAAACTAAAATATAAGCTGAATAAATGTCTCAACCTCTCTATTACCTTAAGAGAAATTTCTGTCTGGTCACAACTTTCATGTAATGGGAAAACTAGATTTTGGGTTGTGTCCTAAATACTACTGAGTAGACCAAAGGGAACACATAATCTGAAATACTCTTAGTGTGTGTGGTATTAGTTGGTATTACGTCTCATAACATAAAAGAAGAAAACAGTGAGTGATACAGTCACAAAATGTCATGTTTAGATCATAGGAATTTACAGAGTCTGTCTGGTACATTTCATTGGCTTCATCAAATCTCCTGGGGAATGTTTGTAAATTGCTCAGACATTTGCCTGGGTAATAAATCTGTGAATAAGATTTGTTTGGTGTAAGGATCAAGATCATATTAAATATATCACAAACCTTCAAATTCAGCCCATCTCAAGTTGATTCCATGAATATACTTTATGTGTTTCTGTGTATAAAAAACACCAAAATCTTGGTTCTTTTCCAAGAATATATTTTTAATTATTATCTTTTAAAAAATGAAGGCATTTCTGGCTTCTGGTGAGGATTCAGAGAGAACTAGATGTCCCTGAAGGAGTGAGGAAGCATTGCGGCAGAGATCGGCAGCCAGACGGCCAATTCTGGCCAGGGAGGTCTCCTGAGAAAAAGGAGAGATTGTGAGATCACCCACTTGCACTCCAGACAATTGCTCCTTATGACGTTTTTGCGGTCAGCTCATGAGTCGAGTGGCTGGGAATTGAGGGATTCCAATCAAGCTTGCAGCCTTAATGCAGCTTATTACAAAGGAATAAATAGGGAAAAAAACTTTTTAAAGATTTAAAGACTTTTTGCAAAAAGCTTAACAGGGAGTCTATGTAACAAAGTTTAAAATGGATAAAGGGGATAGTTATTTGAAATATTATTTTTTGGTGAAAGTGCTTTTGAACAAATTGGAATTAAAATAGACAAATCAACTGGACCATCGTGGGAATTTTTTTGTTTACTATTAAAGAGGGCAGAGAATTGGTAGATTTCCAAAACAATTGGTAGATTTCCAAAACAACAGATAAAGATAATGTGAGTCAGATTGTGATGCTGATTGTAACTATGGAGTGCCATTTGAGGTGGAAGTATTCAAGGCACAGGAAGTTAAAAGAGAAAAAAAAAGGGGGGGGCTATTTTGCCTTTTCTCTTTCGTTTGAGACACTTTCATTTTTGAATTATAATACCATAATGGCCACCACCAGAAAAGTGGCAAGAATTGGGGGGGGGGGGATCACCAGAGCAACCTGCAGAGAGAAATATTGCACCAGATTTGCTTTGTAAAATGTTTGAGCAACTGGCCAGTAATTTAGCTGAATCATTTGATACTAAATTGACATCTTTTGAAAAAAGAATGGATGAAAGACTTGTTAAAGTTGAAAGAGGAGTTGAAAGAAGAAATTAACAAGTTGGAAAGCTTTGTAAAACTGGAGATGTAAAACAAATTAATGAAAAACTGGAAGTTATAGACAGAGCTGGAAAGACAACTAGAGAGAGAAGCAATTTTGTTTGACATTTAGAGCAATCCCTGAGGGTTCTGATGAAGATATTAGAGAAAAGATCATTAAAGTTTTAGCAAATTTTTTGGATTGGGACAAGGAGGATACAGAGGCAGAAATTGATAAAGTATATAGAAAAATATAAGTTTTGCAAGAATAAAAAATGTTCTAAGGAATGTTTTGGTGCACTTTGTCAGGAAGGAGACAAGAGATCAAGTTTTGCAGCAGCATTTTAGTACAAGACTGAAGATTAATAATGCAGATGTAATTGTTCCTTAAAAAATTCTTACTAAAATTTTATGTAAGAAAAGTGTGTGTGTGTGTGTGTGTGTGTGTGTATTGACTGAGAAATTAAAGCAGAAAAAAAATCCCATTTCAGTGGGACAAACTGGAAAGTTTGGTTTTTACTTTTAAACACAGAGGTTTTGATTGAATTCTGTCCAGAAGGCAAGGGAATTTCTAGAAAAATTCAAAGAGGAATTGGAGGAGAATCAAATGGAGGTGTCAGAGGAGGCTACACAAAAACTTCAACAGGTGCAACAGGAAACTGAAGGGGATGATACTAAACTAGGTGCTACAGATATCAATTTTTCTAAATTTTTGGCTTGATTATGGATTACAAATGATTAACATGGAATATAAATGGAGCAAATGTTTCTCAAAGAAGAAAAAAAATCATTATTTGAAAAAATTAATGCAACATATAATTTGCCTACAAGAGACAGATATTAGGAAAAAAGGACTTAAAATGTTTGATTTATAAAAATTTAGGTAAAGAATTTATTTCAGCAGGAACATAAAACAAACAAACAAACAAACAAAAAAGAAATTGAGTTGTTTTGTATATAAATCCCTAACTAAAACTAGAACTTGTATTGACTGATAAGCATGGTAAATTTGTTGGGGTGAAAGTTAATTTGCATGGGACTAAGACTTTGATACTGAGAATTTATGCCCCAAATGAGGACAAAGTATTGTTTTATAAATGACTGAATTGTTTCTTATGAAAATGAGTGGAGATAACCAGCCAGAGTTTCTGAGAAAAATATTAAAATCACTCAAGGCAAATCATCAAAGGTTTTCTTTGATGTGATGGGCAATTTAGGAGCTAGTTGATATATGGAGTCAGAAAAATGACAATTCAAGGGAGTATACCTACTTTTCTGAAAGACATAGATCTTTTTCAAGAATAGACATGATTTGGATGTCAAAGAACTTGGCTACTATGTTTTCTAAAGTTGAGATATTACCAAATACTTTTTCAGATCATAATGTTGTGAGTTTTGTTTATAAAAGAAAATCTAATTCTTTTAGATGGAGACTAAATGAAATGTTGTAACAGAAAGAAGCAATAGTGGAGGACTGTAAAAAGAATTTTTTAAAAATTGTTTTTGGAAAATAATTTAGGTAAAGGCACTGATTTAAGAATGGTTTGGTATGCAAGTAAAACTTTTATTAGAGGTTATTTTATACAACATAATAGTGAACTTAAAATGAAGAGTCAAGAGAAAACACAAGCTCTTTTGGATGAAGAAGAAAAGAAGAATTAAAGAAATGTCCAGAGAAGATAAGTATTTCTCAACAAACTGAGCATTTACAATGTTAACAGTAAGATAAATGGAAATAAACAATGAATTATGTAAAGCAAAAAAAAAAAGTTTGCAAATAAACCAGGAAAGTGGCTAGCATATAAATTATGAAAAGAAAAAGAAATGAAAATGATATTGAAATTAGAAGAAGGAGATACTGTATTAATGGACAATGCAGCCATACAAAAAGCATTTTATTAACATTTTTTCCAATTTGCATAAGGGAAATGACATCTCTCTAGAGAAAATAGATAAATAAATAAAGAAACAAAATTTACCAAGGATTACAGAAGAACAGAGACAGATTATGAATGGACCTATAACAGAAAGGGAAATTTCTGAAGCTATAAAAGAAATCAAGCTAGGAAATCCCTTATGGACATTTTGCATGAAACAGAAAAAAATGAACTTATAATTTATGGTTTTGATGATTAGACAGGATAGTTTATAGAAAGAAGAGAATTATGTTGTAATCATAGAATAAGAAGTAAATTTATAATAATATTTATATCTGCTGTAAAGAAGATTGGAAGCTCCTACTTTGTATCTTTTTTCTCTCTTTTCTATTCTTCTTTTACTTTCCCCCCCTTTCTTGCACTTTTAGCTTTGTCTTTGATTTCTTTTTCTTTTCTTTTTCTTGCTTTATATTAGTTTGTATTAGTTTTTATCTTCCTTTTTAGAAATCATTATATATATACACACACACAAACACATACACACACCATTTCTCTACAATGGTTCTGCAAGAGATAATTATGACCCAGAGATATCCCAATGGTATCACCAAATTGTTGGGCCCCTTTAGCATTTTTGTAGGCTTTAAAGGTCAACACGAGTGATGTCAGACTTGCAAACACTTAAGTCACCTCTTCCCATTCATAAAGCATATGAAACCCATTCCCAAAATATACCTGGGTCCATCCGTTGCGTCCTTCAATTTGCCATACAAAGATTCCTATGTCGCTTTGGTTCTGGAATTTCTGTAGTTCTAATTTATAACTTTGACTATGGCTTTTGCAACTTCAGTCCTCCCATAAGTATTTAATTTCTCTGTAAGCAAAATCTGGTGTTCCTTATCTTTATGCAGAGTTCTCTTGAGAAATCCCACTAGTTTCATTCAATCTATTTTGCTGTCCTTAAAGTTCTTCAGATGTTCTTGAGGAGGAGCCTCCAAATTTGCTTTAAAATTAGATGTTTGATGGCAACTATCATTTCTGTTCCCATCTAGTGTAGTCCTAATCTTGCCATTGAATTAGAAACATGCAAGATGTTCACAGGCTTTACAGCCTTACAAGCCAGATAACCTATAAAAAGTTTATATGCTATGAAGCAATGATCAAATTACAAAAAAAGAGGATAATGATTTACCAGAGTTCTGTCTTTTATTGCCAAAAGGAGAATGATTACTGTTTACCAGCTAATCACCACCCAATGCAGCTTCAACCTTTTGTATTGTCTCTTATTGTGGGTACATTTCACTCTAATATAGTGGTTTCATTTAGAGCCCATCAAGGTGCAGTAAACAGTTCTCCAATAAAATAAAAGAGTGGAAGAATTGCATGAGAAGTTGGAACTTTCATGTGCTATGTTTTTAGTGTTCAGTGCATTTTCTTCCATTCCATATAATAGGAGACTGGATTTCCAGAGCATCAACTATTTAATTAAGGTAGTCTACATACTCTGATATTGGCTTTTTTTTTTTCATATCTCATATTACTTCTTTTGTTCTCTCTCTCTCTCTGTTAGTAGTTCCAATGAGATTATTGGATCTGCTTCACAAAAACTCTATGGCCAAAGAGTTTTGCCACTGACAACAGTAAACATATGACATCATCCCATGTTGGTATTAGCCCATAAGACAACATTGGTTACAAGTGAGGCTTGATAAGGTGGAATCCTGGGTGAAACTTCAGGCTGGAATCCTACAGCCCCCAAGGGACTATTGAAGCCACATCTGTCTCCCTGAGAAAGGCAAAACCTTCTCAAGTGGGAAATCTGATCTTAATAGCCCTTGAAATCCATATTTTTCTAATGCTAGAATTCCAGTACCAGAAAGGAGAGAAATAGGAATTCTGAAGGAATGTCCAGGGCAGCAGATTTTAACATGACTCAAACCATCACCAGGCTTGTAGTTGGGAGACATGAAATGTATCCCATTGAGGCCAAAGACAAAAAATAATTCTTCCCCCCATTTAATCCCTGGAAAGGTAAGGAACAAAAGCATATAAACATACATGTCTTCCTCTCCTTTCGTCATGTCACCATTAGGTGATGCGATCCTTCCATTCTCAGTTCTCCCCATCAGGATTGCCATGCATGTAACTCAAAATCCATCAGAAGTTCAAAGGATAGAAACATTCTGTCACTAAGGTAGTCCTTTTTTACAAGTTGAACACGCTTCGATTCAGAGTGAATTCAGAGATTCAATAGATGGAAATAACACTGTTCTGTTAAGATACAGTTAGTTCAAAATATGGCTGGAGTAAAACCTCTCAACCCGATGAAACCCAGCCTGTCAGGAAAAAGATATATAGTTTCCCTTTGTTCTTGATGTGCTCGCTTAGTTTGTAGTCACTGCATCTGGAATTCTATTGGCTTCTTATCCAATAAAAATGTTTAATGATAACTATATCCCTATAAGAAAACAGTGAACAATACTATATTTATACATCCCCGTATTCTTTTCCTTTCATTCTGACGATAGGGACACCTCAACTACCAGATCTGGGCTGCTAAATCCAAATGACCAGAAAAAGGACACAAAACTCTTAGTCTTTGCTGACCTCTAGTGGTTGTCTGGATTTCTGCAGCTCAGATCTGGTCAACTTTAGGAAACAAAGTGTTGTAAGTGAATGGATGTATTATTTGAGGATTGTAAGATCCAGTGATATATTTTATGGGTTGAAGAGTTATGGAAGACATAACACCATTGACATATTTTCCTATATTGACTGATTTCTTAAGTTTATATTCCTCTGAGTGCTCAGGGTAGTACACACAGCAGTCTCTCCTCCAAATTTTCTTCTCAGCAACAACCATGAAAGGTAGGCTGGATTGGATGATGGTCCCATACAAAAGTCACCCTGTGATCTTCCATAGCTAAAGGTAAACTTGAACCAAATTTCTCCAGTTCTAGTTCAATAGCTCAATCACAACACCACATTATCTCCCCTTATCTACTGACAGTCCTGGATTTTTATAAATCCAACAAAGGAAAAAAATGTGCTTGAATGCTTTAATTCGCTGTTTATACATTTCTATCCTTTTACTAATGTTTCAGTTGAAACATGCATTTTTTTCTAGGAAAGATACTTTTCCTTGATATATGCATTGCATTGTAATGTGCATTTCCTTAATATGTACACTGTTGCAAATAATATTTCCAAAGATGCAAGTTCATTGTTCTTACATTAAGTTAAAAAAAAAAAGATGGTCTGAATGTCTCACTCATCTTTATGTGTATTATCTTGTATTAATGCGGACACGACAGAGGTTACTTTAAATGTTTACAGATACTTTTGAAAACACCTTGAGAATAAAACTGCATTTGCAACTTAATCTCAAGTCAATAAATGCTTATTTATTTTCAGGGTCTCCAAGTATATATCTATATGCAAGTGTTACGTGTGTTTCTTTCTAAGAGATCATTTTAGTACTGCATAAAAACTGAGTTATACCTCTTGCCTCAGGGCATTCCAAACTGCAAATAATATTATACTAGTGTGATTTTCCAAACTGCAAACAATATTCTACTAGTATGATATTATGACCTTCCTATCACAGTATCCATATTATATAATATTACGGACGATCCTTTTGTCTTTTCATCCTTGAATTTAATTATGCTATCTCTTTACCTGTCCATCTGTTTGTCTATCTCGCTGTCTCATACTTAGCAAACAGCATTCCATTTTTCCTCTTCCTTTCACTAGCCCTACTTCTTTTAAAATAGCGAACAGAATTTGAAAGTCACTAACAAAGATACCTAATTATAGGAGGAAAAAAATCTGACATAACTATTAAAATTCTTGGTGATTTCAATAAAATTGAATGGTTGAAAAGAATGCCTTAGCTGATGCTTTTTCCCGTCAGTGTTCCTTGTACAGTGTACATTTTCTTACAAACTCTCCCAAATCAGTCCAGCTTTCTGCAGCATTGCCTTGAAGTTGCATCACAATTAATAACCCAAGAAAGCACTTTCGAGTCATTCCTTTATGTGGAATTATGACAGAAAGGGGATGGAAAGGGTTCAGACATTCAGTCCCATAAATTACATCAGTTGTTGTTCTCAGTGTCTGTAAAACACTTTGGAGGATCATATGAAGGGTTCAAAGCATGGGTGTTCACAAGAAGAGGAAAGTAACATCACATGTGTCATGATGTGATGTGATGTGATGGTATCACAAATGTCATTTGGATGTCATCGACATCATTGTGGCTTTCCTTTTCCAGTACTGATTGAGAGCTGTTTCTTTTTTTGGCTTCCTGAAAATGCAAGCCAATGTTTCAAAATGGCCATCTCTCATTTTCTATCTCTAAGGTATGTATGGGGTTGATCCCAACTTGGCTGCTCGACCCACCTCTCCCACTGATCAAATGATGCATCGAGAGAAAGTGAAATAAAATTGTCCCATAAGAGCCCAAATTATCTCCCATGGTTCTGCAAATGGAGGGAGAAAATAAGATGTTGTGTACTTTTAAATAAAACAATGTCTCTTCCATAGTTAAAAATAATGGCAATTCTGATTTTTTACTGGTAAAAGTATACTTCTTACACTGTTGGGAGCAGATGGACTGTTTAATTCTTAATTTTCACTCTGTTACAATAAAAAAAATAAAGTATTCTTTGATTGAGCTTGGGTCCTGGCGGCTTCATAAACATGTCTATGTAGTTTGCTTGACAGCATAATGGAACGGGTGTGTCATTTCTTTTTCCAGTGTAGCTCTAGATTTCTTTCCTCCTACACACATATTAACCAATTTTCCTTGGTTTTTGAGCCCAGATTAAGTAATCCAGTCATGCTTAAAATCAGCCGATCCCCATTTTCTCCCCGCTCTATTGAAAACAATGATCCATGTTGTGGGTTCGGTACATGGTCTAAAACACTGAACAATGGAAATAAAAGAGGAATTGTTTGGGGATAATAATATTTTACAAGGCTGATGACACAACTCCTGTATAAATACAAGAATGAATGTCTGTAAACAAATTAAAACAAAGGGAAACACTGAGCTAATATGCACTCAAAGGAGATGGTGGGATTATGCAATGCAGCAATGGTTTCTTTTTATAAGCAAAACAAGGAAATGTTAGGATCAAAAACCTTTAAGTCTTTAGGCTCCAAAGCACTGCAAATTCATTCATTAACTCACTCCAAAGCATGGAAATGGTAAGTTATAATTAATTTTACCCTAATTTCCATATCATAGAAATCATATTTTACATTCTAGTATGTTGTTCTTCATTTCCACACACTCTCATTTTTTCCTTGATTTTTTTTTTTTAACCCTGAAGTTTTTCTTTCCAAGGTTTTGGTCAATTCTAAAAAGGGATGGGAGGGGCCGCAGGACTTAGCCAAATGTACTGATCTCAAACACGTTTAAATGGAAGATCACCAGGAATTCTAGGCTAGACTGGAAAGTCAAAGAAAAAAAAAAGATAATTAATAATAAAAAAAAATGCTATATCCTTGCCAGTAAAGCTAGAGTGGAAAGCAGGCTTCTTGAAGGAGGAGGTGTAAAATGTGCCTGAAGGGTCACTGAATCTCCAGGGTTTGCTCACCCCGACATGTGAGCTCACACGGGATCCATTCCAGCTGGGTAATGGGGTAGATTAATTCCTTCACTTGAAATATTATCCCAGTTCCATCCCATTTGCTATCCCGGAAGAAGGATTGAACCAGAACAGAATAAAAGCAGTAAAGTCATATCATGCTGCTTCTGAGTGAGGCTTTCATTTGTTCCTAGTATTAAAGATTATAAAATTGCTTTTAACAATGAAAGCAAGGACTCCAGAGAAATTATGCGTCCGGCTGTGCATTTTTCCCCCTGCTCCCATGAAAATTACAGCCTACACACTCCCTTGTTCTTCTTCTGGTCAGTTAATGTTTTCAAATGCAGCAGTAAATAGCAGGAACATTCTGTCATTAAATCATAATGTGACAAGAGACCCTGGGCGTCTCATCAAATGCACCCGTGAAGGCTGAGCTTGCATATAAACAATGCTTGTTTGATTCAGCCTGGAAACAATTTCCAGCTCTTTCTGTGGAGGTGTGTAAATCTTGCCTCTCTCCTTTCTGGGGGCCATGCGCAGAAAGCAAGTTTTGTTTAATATATTTTAAAAGATGTTAATGAAATGGATTGATCTGTATCATAAGGAGGAGAAAAAATATATGTATGTAGAGTTGCCACCTCCTGGATGAATTTGTGATGAAAACTGAATTAATCCCTGCCCCATGGCCCCCTCATGTAGTAAATCAAGTATCTCCTGGAAAGACAAATGTCTTCCTTTCCTTTCTGGGGTTTCCACCAAGTGTCCAAACTTTCGTTGCTTTAAAAATGAACAGTATGTAGAGCTCCACAAAGGTTTGATCAGGGTGTTTTGTTTATTGGAGCAAAACATCTGTAGCAATGCACCTCACATCCCTTAACTTGAAGAGGAAAATAAAAGGACAACATAGCTGTTCTTTTTTCTCCTCTGATGCCTCCTTAATTGTTTCCATACTCCAAGGGCCAGTTTAGGGTAGTGGTTAAGGCGTCATGCTAGAAACCAGGAGACTGTGAGTTCTAGTCCTGCCTTAGGCACAAAGCCAGCTGGGTGACATAGGGCCAATCACTCTCTCTCAGCCCTAGGAAGCAGGCAAGGGAAAACCACTTCCAAAATCTTGCCAGGAAAACTGCAGGGACTTATCCAGGCAGTCACCAGGAGTCAACACTGACTTGAAGGGACCCCTCCCTGCAAAAAACCTAATCTTCTAGCTAGAAGACACATCTGCATAGAT
This sequence comes from Python bivittatus, assembly GCF_059951505.1. Classification (NCBI taxonomy): domain Eukaryota; kingdom Metazoa; phylum Chordata; class Lepidosauria; order Squamata; family Pythonidae; genus Python; species Python bivittatus. The sequence continues at coordinate 12,240,517 of NW_028277053.1, forward strand.
GTTGAGCAGGGTGACCAGAAGTCCAGAATTATGCCAGACAGTCTAAATTTGATAGGGTTTGCTCTCTGCCCATTTCCACCCATTTGAGGCCTCTCCTCAAATTTCCTTCCACTTTTCTGGATGCCCTGCCTCTGTCTCCATCCCCTTCTTCTTCTGGGGTTTGACTTGAAGGCTACGGCAACCAGATCTGGGCTACACCAATCCTGGTCTCCAGATGTTGCCCTTAAAGAGAACTCAGTTTATTGTCATCAGGTGATGATCCAGATTGTGCAGCTCAGATATTGTAGTTTACTAAAAAGAAGTTTTTTTAAAAAAATGATGTGTTTGTGTGTGTGGAATGAGGGTAAGAGGAGGGAGTAAAAAAGCAAAAAGTTTATGTTTATTGTGTGTGAGAGAAATGTAGTCTATATGGGGCTGTGGGTAAGAAAAGAAACAGAGAACGTTGTAATTGAATGTAAAGGGAGTGGTTTATTGAAGCATTTTGTTGAGAGACCCAGGGGCAGTTTTTGTTAGAAAAGGTACTAGTTCACTGGCTTATCCAATATGTCAAAATGAGAGACTTCATTTTATTCAGAAAGGTTAAAAAAGTATACTTATGGGGGTGTCTGGGGGAGGGGGGTGTCAAAAAAGTCATGATGGCAGCTGTAATTGTGCATCTGGACTTTTTTGACACACACACACACACACACGGATGGCCCTGCAAACTTAGAACAAAGAGCAGAAGAGAAGTTGGCTGTCATGCTTTCTGCGTGCAAGATCATTGTGATGTGGACGTCAGCTGCCCAGAGTCTGTTGGAGTAGATGGCTGTAATTAATTTAATGAAGCAAATAAATAAGTAGCAGAAAGGAAAGGGTGTTCTTTAAAACCTTGCTAGACAACAAAGGGCTGCTAAATAGGGCTAGGGAAGGACTGAAATATTAATCAGGATAGGTTTACTGTGTGCACATCAAACATTACACCTTATATAAGTGTTCATTTCATGGAAGTGCATTTAGTTGTAAAAAAAAATCACACACTACTGCTTCTTTCTCAAATCACGGCCTTTGCTTTCAGAGTATTTTGATGGCCATCTTTGTGCTCTGAGGCAACATGAAGCATTTCACTGAGGAAAATTGCATTGTTCCTTCCTATGTTATATCACCATTTGTAGTGCAAAGCCCTTCGTCACTGTGAGACCAATGACACAGGCCTGTTCATTTGAAGGGAACACAGACTCATCCTAATGGTTAAGGAAACATTCTTTTACGAGGCATATCACGCATACTTTAGAGCAGGGAAGGGTCTGGATCAAACGTAGTAAGGTCACCAGAAGGGCAAACACATGTGTGTGTTTGTGTGTGTGTGTGTGCGTGAATTTGAAGAGTGGAACTGGGAGTGGGAGGCCAGCCATTTGAATGGAAATAGGGATGAATTGCTTTCAAAGGTCTTTTTGCTATGAATCTGTCTATCTATCTATCTATCTATCTATCTATCTATCTATCTATCTATCTATCTATCTATCTATCTATCTATCATCTATCTATCAATCAATCATTTCCCACTGGTCTTTAATACAGTTAGCATTAATATTGCTACTGTAGGAGAAATAGTAAAGGCCAAATTCCCAGCAAAATGACCAAGTTTTGTCAATTTTGCACTTGCTGAAGACTGGAACATTCTCAGTCCCTGAATTTTGTCTGTTGAAAGGAGAAAACAGAGATGCAGTTCTACCCTGTAGCTGCTCTGAGAAGTCATTATGGTATAGCAGGAGCAGTCTCTTTGAAACAGGGAAGATTTGTGATTGCAACGTCTCTACTCTTAAAAGTTCACAATCATTCATAGCCCCTTCCAGATTCTACTAATCAGCCCTCCCGATAGGGTTCACAGGCAACTCCTTTTTTTATACCTTTAACCTCTTTAGCTGCTGCACTTGATCTTATCTAGGTGATTAAAAAGGTAATGTATGGGGCTTACCCCATGTAGAAATAATTAATTGCAGCATCACCCAGTAGAAGCTAAAGAACTTTTCAGTGGATAAACTAATCCTTTAGACCTTTGCAGGCAGTTCTGAGATATCATGACATCATCAAAGTTTCCCTTCTCTTCAGGTTTAGGTAACTGATGATGGGAAAGAGATGCCTATCAAACAAACCTAAAATATGTTTTTGAAATAGTTCAGTCACAGAGTATATGCTTTGCAACTAGTGCTTGAGCTTCATACTCTGACATATGAAGATGGGGAGTGGGGAGAAACCTGCCTGGAGTCTGATAGCCATTGTTAGGTGATCCAGTCTGCTAGGCTAGTTTCTTGCAAGTTAATGCCTATATTCTAAAATCACCAGCACTTAAAACCATTATGACCAACAGAACTGTATTTCAAAACATCTAGAAATCACTAGGTTTATGTTCAGCTGAATTGGTTGAAGCGATAATCTGGTTATCTGAAGCACCATCTTTCTGTAGTTTCTGTCTGCCCCATATGATCCAACAGAGTCAGCCCTTCTAGGTAGACCAGACTAGAAAACCAAAGTCATGCAGGCCAATGATACTTTTATTACAAAGATATAGTAGCAGAATCCTACAAATCTGAATGCATGTTCCCCCCCTCCCTTATCTTCACGAGAACTAGGGAGAGTCTTGTTTGAAATGTTTTCTCAGGTTACAGTTCTGCCCCAGACTCAGGTTTCTTTTACCTAACCATTGTCTTGGTAGTGGCTCTTCCTCCTGTCCCTCAAGGCCATTCCCTCATTCCACTATAGCATGCTCTGGATCCCATTGTTAAACAGTGTAATCTGTTGGGAGTCAGGAAGCAGGCCTTCTCTGTGACAGCATCTGTCCTTTGGAAGAATGTTTTCCCTGAAATTCACATGGCTCCCATCCTGATCTTATTTACACAGCCCCTTAAAATCTGGTTCTTCTCCCAGGCCTTGGACTAGAGTGGGTGGTGAACCCCTTGTGGGATGATTGGTCTTTAGATGTTGGTTTTGCTTTTTTCCCAGACTTTTTATTTTTCCTGTGTATGTTACCATATAATGCTGTTTTCATTCTGCGAGCTGTCCAGAGTCATGATAGAATCAGGCAGCCTATAAATCAAATAAATAAGAAAGAAAGACAGTTATCTGTATTCTAAATGTAATTCCATCATCAGTGGACCAGAAGCAAGACTGGATTAGCTTAATGTAGCAAGTATTAGTGTGGTGCATATTCTTTGAAAGAAGAACACAGAGCTGTTACAGCACTAAAGCAAGCTTATTTTTTTCCAGGTTCATACAGATGCTTCAGAAGCTGCTTCCAGATTCCAGATTCCTCCAGATGGGTGTGCGCTTTATTACCCTTTGCTGACAAAAGAAAGCATGAAGGTACAGTAGGTGTTTACACATGCACACACAAGGAAGGGCAGGCAGGAGTAACTTCAGAAGCAGCCATATAAGTCTGGACAAAGACTATTTTATCACTTTGAAAAAAGGTGCTTGATACATTTTTCTTCATGATTCAAAGCACCCCTTTTGAAGGATTGGCACATCCTTCAACCAAATGTGTCATATGCTTCTCATAGATCAGCTTGGTGTTTTATTAGAGCAACAATGAATTTGGAAGATATGCCTTCATAGATGATTCATAAATGAAGACAGAGCTTCATCTGCTGGGCATTTGACTTTTGATACACACAAGTCAGTGCTATGACATAAAAATATGAATCCTATACATGGAAATGGTTGTGAACATGCACATACTTGGGCAACACAATCCTGAACCTACAGAATTATGACTTTTTAGGTGGACATTTTTCCTTTGTTTTACTAGGTTATAATAACTGAGCCGCAAAATCTGAATAGCCTCCTGATGGCAACAGATTGAGTTCTCTTTGGCACCTCCTAATAATGCTCTGGATTTGTGCAACTCAGATCTGATTACTGTCGCCTTCTATCACATCCCAGGAGAAACTGGGGGAGGAGACAGAGGCAGGGCATCCAAAAAAGTTGAAGGACAGTTGAGAGGCCTCAAGTGGGTGGAGATGGACAGAGACCATACCTTATCAAAATCAGACTGTCTGGCGTAATTCTGGACTTCTGACCACCCTGTGCAAATGTGCAAATTTTTGTGGGAGTATGAGGTTTTTTTGAGGGGGGGCAGGACACTCAAAACATTTGAATTAAATTTTCTACCTCCTGATTGCATCATCTGCTGCAATATTAAGGCCTTTGTACGATTGATTTTTCTCCTTTCAGTCCTCAGCAGAGGACACAAGTCATGGAGGAAATCCTGTCTAGATGGCACTTCTGATAGTCCAAACACCAGAATCAGCTTTCAGATGGATGTGGGAATAAGCCTTCAGTCAGCCTGGTGAGGTTGCATTCAAGAAAATCCCAGTAAAGAAGATGTTCAGGAGTAGATGGTAGGATCCATAAATAATTCAGCAACAACAAGCTACTCAAAAAGAAGGAATAACATAGGACACAGAAGTGGTCCCCCCCCCCACCCCCCAATCCAGGAAACACTTCTCAGAACTGGAATTCTTCCTAAAACATTGCAGATCTATTCTGTGGTATGGTGACAGAGAAAACACTAAAACTGATTCTGCATTGTATTTCTAGCCTCTTCCTTTTTATCCTTCCATTTAGAATTTTCCTTTCCCTTCATTCCCATAATAATCCATCTAATTAATCAGTATGCTGCTAAATCATCATAAGCTGTTTAAGTCCCATTAAAATAGATATATTTTTACTGGAACAGTCCTTCCAGACAGGCACAAAACAGAAGATAACATAGAACATGCAGAATAGGCTAGTCGACATGAGAGGAAGCAACAACTGAAGGAAGTTAGATACCCTTTTTATAAAACCACATCAGAGATGTTTGAGATTCCACAGAGCTTTCTCAGGGCAACAAAAGCATTCAGCACCAGAAGAACTTTTGCTAGAGACGAATGGTGTCAGATGTAATTAAGAACTCTTGAGAGGATGGCATACAACTTGTCTAGGAGCAGGCTGTTGAATGTCCCATGATCTCACTGAAGTCTACTCAGAAGCTCAAAAATGTGGTAGAAAAAATATGACTTGGCAGTTACACATGAAAAGGGTAAGAATGGCATTTCCTATAGATTTACTTTCTGTATTGAAGACAACTAGGAAGCCAGATGTTTCAAAAAAGTCAACAGTGAAGATTAACATGAGTGAAAGTCCAACTGTGAAAGATCCTAATTTTGCACATCATTTCTTTCTAAAGGAAATAGTGTAAAGGGAGAAGACTGAAAAGATGCATGGTGAATTTTGGGGTGTACTCTTGTTATTTATGTGTGTGTGTTTTTTTAAAAAAAACCAATTTATTTAATTTATATGGTTGCCCAACTGGCAAAATGACTCTAGTTGGCGTATAGAAGCATGAAAACAAAACAAAACCAATTAAACAACTAAAAATAAAATACAGCCAACATCAGGAATTTAAGAACAGAATAATGAAATAAAAACAGAATAGCTGAGGACAACCATTGTACAGACCATTTGCAAACCTTTCATGTTGGATGGCTTCAGCTCATGCAGTGTCCCAGTGCCCAGAGGAAGTGTGTGTGTGTGTGTATTTGTATGTATGTATGTATGTGTGATCTGGAGGCCATCTGAACCTTGGGGGGAATGAGATTCTATAGGGCAGGCACATACCTCATAGGTCTCACCAGGTGACATTACTTCAAAGAACGAAGCTGAAGTATGTTCCCATTGTTGGATCTCATGGGATGAACAGAGACAACTGGAGACAGGCAGTCCTGCAGGTAGCCACACCCTCTGCCATGAAGGGTTTTATAGGTGGTAACCAGCAACTTGAATTGCACCCAAGTCTATATTAAGCCAGTACACCTGATGGAGCAGTGGTGTTACATGGACATTGCAGGGTGTTCTCATAACTATTCACGCAGTTGCAGCTTCTAGATGGTTTTGAACGGTAGCCTCATATAGGATGTATTACAGTAGTCCAAATTTTTTATCTTAAAATGTACCTTCACTATAGATGGTGAAGTTTCCCCTGAATCTAGCTCAACTCCTGGTGACTCCATGGAGCCATCCACAAAATTTTCTTGGCAGCAGAATGTAAACAGTTTTCTACTGCCTTCTTCTCAGTAATCTCCCATCAATATAAGTATGTCTTACCTTGCTTAGCTTTTTGAGATCAGCCAAAGTTGGCCAAAGGCTGCCAGGGTTTCACAAAACAGACATATTAAGATCCCAAGATCCCCAGTTAACTAAGAATGTTTGCTTGCTTGGTATAACTTCTGCCCACATAGATATACAGAGGTCACTGATGCAGCAAAATAGTTCCTCATTTCTTCTGTCTTAGAGTGAACATGATGCATTCCTCTCAACGTAAATTCTTAAAAGAGCTGATGCTAGAGAGGAAGGATCTAGGCAAGTTTTATCCTTCCATTGCCAGTTTTCCAAGAATAGGCTTGTTATAGGCTTATGGACAAAAAGGTTTTACATAAAACCATCAAGACAAATTTTCTGAAGGCAATTCCGCACTGCAGCCTAAGTTGCTTGTCTCCCATGGTGCTCCTGAACGTTTCTTAAGCCAACTTCAGAAATTCCAGTCTCAGCTGCAATGGGTTGGCAATGGGAAAGAGCTGGTGCTCAATCTGGACTATGGCTACCCCAGGACCTGCTTCTTCCCCTTCCCATCCATGCAGGGAAGGCAAGCTGGATCCCATATGGACTGGTCTACCAGTGAGATCATTCCTGCAGTACTGTGAATGGGAGTAGGAAAGCAAGGGGAACATGCTTCCTCCAGCCCAGGCAGAAATCAAAAGAGTATGAAGGTAGTCCATTGACTGAATGAACCATGATGGAGCCAGCTGCAAGTTTATTAAAAAAAATGGCAGCTGCTGACCAATAAAGAACAAAGCAGCCAGATTTTTTATTTTAAATATGTATTCATTCATTCATTCATTCATTCATTCATTCATTCATTCATTCATTCATTTAATTATTTGAATTTATTACCATGCAGCAGCCCTGGGAGGGGAAGGCCATGGAGAAATTGCAGCCAATTAGAACTGGAAATGGAATGAAGTGCTGGAGATCATCTGCTCTGAAGGACTTAAGACAGCTTAGGTTGGAAAACAGCAATTTTGAATCAAGTTAAAAAAACCACAAGCGTGTGAGAATGGAAGAAGAATTATGTTATCCTGCTCTCTGGAGGGGGCCCTTACTGAAAGGGGCCAAGCAGAAAACTAAAAACTGCCCTGACACAGAGAGTCACAAAGGGGAGATGGTTGAAAATGAGATGTCCCTTTTGGCCAAACACATCGTGAATGTGAGTAGGATTTGGAAAGTCTGTTTAATTTATCACAGGGTGGGAAAATTCTCAGAGGTCCAAATAGCTCCGTTGTTCTTTTATATTACTGAGCCTCATCAGTGTAAATGTGAAAGGGTAGTCCATATTTCATGCATCACAAAATATAACGCCCCCCCAGTTCCTTTTCTTTTGCTGTAGTTTTTGCTTGTTTATTTCAACATACGCTGTGATCTTCTAGAATGATGCTTGACTCAGTCATCTACCTTTATTTTTATGGCTCTACACTCCCGAACAAATGTTCAATAGCAGCTACATTTTCAGCCCTTGTCTGCTGATGAAAAGAATGCATTTCACTGACATCCAAACCCAAGACTTAAAGACCTGGGTGGGAGGGACCTAAAGCAAAATCTGGTACTTCAATCCAATCCGGTGAAGCACTTAGAAGCCAGCAGAGATGCTAGGACACATCGACAGCGTCAGATGTTGCATAATATTTCTTCACCATCTTACGATGAGCTAAACTGAATGTGTTCACAGTGTTCATAAAGTAGTCTGAATAGTTTTGACTGATCCTTTACTTGACTTACATACATTGTTAGTCGTTTCTATAACGAGGAGCTGAGAATGCTGGATATTCCCATTGCATTCAGCAGAGTTAAGAACTGTGACACTTTTCTAATTCTGACTGAGGTGGTAATCCTGTTTCTGAGGAGTTCTGCTTTGTATTCTAGGAGTTGCAAAAATAGAAAAATATGAAGCTGCACCAGTTGCACACCCATTCACTTCAGGGCAGTGGCACAGAGAGTCACTCATTAGCACCCTAAAGTTTATTTTATTTATTTATGTATTTATTATTTACTTATTATTAAATTTGTTTGCTGCCTATCTCCCCCCAATGGGTGACTCTGGGTAGCTCACAGTTAAAATCAGAAACCCCATCAACAATTAAAAATCCCCCATAAATAGTTAAAATGAATTAATCCATTAAAAATCAAATATAGACAGCAAACCCTGTACATAAATACTAAAAACATTCAAGATGATGCGGGGGGGGGGGGCAAGGTCAATCACTCCATAAGCCACCTCCACTAGTGCGAGCCCCCATCCAGCTCCCAGGCCTTCTGGCACAGCTCAGATTTCACCCCTTTCCTGAAGGCCATGACAGTGGGGGCACACCGGACCTTGTGAGGCAGATTGTTCCATAGGGTGGGGGCCACAACAGAAAAGGCCCTCTGCCTAGACCCCACCAGTTGAAATTCCTTGACCGGTGGGGTCTGCAACATGCCCCTTTAATTGCACTAAAGTTCAGAATGATAGGATCACCCAGTGCTTAAAAGCAACCTTACTAACTCTTTAAGGAAGTAATTATTGATTTATTATTTATTTGTTACATGATTTATATGGCCTTCCATCATGAAGATGGGAGTAGGTGCAGTACAGAACTTTCTATCAGGCTCTCGTGAATCATGCAAAATCCATTGGGCACCACCAATTTCATTCAGCAAGGTTTGATTCAATAATCTGAATCAATTCAGAAAACCATCCAGACTTGATGCAGACATACTAACTAAATTGTCAAATCAGGCCTATCTGATTTGGATTTCCAAACTGGTTTGGAAGAGGTGGTTTCTGTGTATGAGGAGAACTATCAAATTCATCCAGACTGATTGAGATGCCACAACATTATCTGATTCTGTAGCCCAGAGTAGGAAGGTGTATTAACTCCCAGAATTCTTCCATTCAGTTCCCTATCTCCAGCTGTACCTACAGACAGCTATCCCCACAGTCATGTACTGGCCTGATGCTGGGCCCAATGACTCCTCTCCTAGTCTCCTTCATATACAAACCTTAGGAAAATTCCATATTTTGCGTTTGGCTTACCTGACAGAATGTTATCCAGTATTATACACTATAAAAGCAGAGTTACTGATAAAATTAAAGGTGGTAGATTTGTGTACAATAGAGAAGGAGAAAGAAACAGTACATTGATCTCAAAGAAAAAATGAACTTATTTCAAAGGACTCTAGTACACATTATTTCCTAAGATACAGACTTCAAAGGAATTGCAAGAACATGCAGATAAATAGATTATGCTTCTGAGGTGATTCATCATTTCAACAATACTTATGATTTTTATGTGGGCTTTTTTTATGGGGACCTCCACCTTGAAATTACTTGAATTCTGCTTTCTAAAAGAGATGTTCCTTTTATCTATGTTATTTTTATTTTATGAAAGAGGAGAAAAGATACACCCTAATCACCTACCTCCAGTACATTGTTTGATGTCATCTCTAGATCACTCAGCAAATACAGAAAGATTATTATGGTTTATGAAACCCTGATGACAGTCCCTGCTGTGCTGTATCCCTATCTGGAAGGCAAAAATGGGCAGCTGAATTAAAGGGGAAAAAAGATTTGTTACAATCCCAGAATAATATTCCACTTTTTGTATCAGTACAGCTGGAAGCCTTTTTTCACCGTAGCAAATAAATATGTACTGTAGCTGCGCTGTGCATAAAGTTTATCGAAAGATGCGCCTTGTTTTAGGAATGTGTCGTGATCTGGCTAGCCTTGTGAAAGCAATCTCTGATTTGGTCTCCTCTTTCCCCCAGTCTTTGTTCAACTTACTCTTTTTTAAAAGCTTCATTTCCAGGGTTAGAAATGAAAAGGGCCCACCCTTACTTACCAGATCCCGATCTTTCACAAAATGAGGAACCAAAGGCATTGGCACATTTGCCAGAGATATTCAGCACATTTTTGTTGTGTTCTTATTTTTTGCTGTTGTGTTTTTTATTTGTTTATTTATTTCAGTCTGTTGTGTTTTTATCTTTTTATTTTTTGTACTGGGTAAGCTTTATATTGTATTTTTTTCCCCTATGAAAGCTGCCAAGCGTTGTTTTGATTTGCAGTGGCATAGAAATGTGCATGTGTATGTATATATATTTTTGGTGCCTTGAAGTCAATTTTTGACTCCTGGTGACTGCCTGGACTAGTCCCTGCAAGTTTTCTTGGCCAGGTGTTTTGGAAGTGGTTTGCCCTGGCCTCCTCCTTCCTGGGGCTGAGAGACAGGGGCTGGCCCAAGGTCACCCAGCTGGCTTCATGCTCAGGGTGGGACTAGAACTCATGGCTTCCCGGTTTCTACCCTGATGCCTTAACCACTACACCAACCTGCCTCTCAATAAAACACATACATAAATAAATCATACAGTTTGTGAATTGGACACTGGCAACCACAGCTTTGTAAAACATCCTCCCTGTAGCTGAAACTCAGTGGCGTAATGAGCAGTTTCTCCTTTTCGCCCTGTAACTCACTGACTTTACAGGCTCTGCTCAAGTTATAGGGAATAATAAATCCATGGGATTTCCCCTTTTCCCAATTTCCTCAAATCTATCCAAATCTTGCTCCCCTTAGCTTTGTAAATATAATAGCTAGGGGGAATATTACAGTACTGGTGTCCCCCCCCCCCCATCATTGTTGTTGATATTCCACTATCTGACATCAAATAGGTCACAAGTAAAAACCAACCAAATAATAGACAATTTTACTTTAATTGTGCGCCACCCAGAGTCAGCCTCCGGGGAAGATGGGCAGCATACAAATTTGATAAATTAATAAACAAACAAATAATCATCCTAACCATCCTCATCACATATAAGAATCTTTCTGATGGGGTAGATGGTGGGTGCCAACCACTTTCTTGGAGAGAAAAAAAACTGCTGTGAGCCTTTGTTTAGCAGTCTCTAGGGCTTCAGATGGAATCAGGCCATGTATTTTTTCAGTAGCCGACTCTTGTCCTTAATCTCCACACCCTTCTGTAGTTCCACCAGCTGACTAACTCTCTCCGAGTTGCCTTGATCTTAGCCTCCAACCTTATTTTCCAGGGGGGGATGTACTGCTTTTCTTCTTGATCGTGTAGCCAAGCATCTCCAGGATTACAGCAGCTGTAGCGTATACCAGTTCATTGGTTTGAGTTATGGTGGTAGCAGGGATTGTCTGGAGGGCTCTTTTGGCATCTTCTAGCATACTATCCAATGGTACTTCTCCACTGAGCCTTGGTAATCGGTCTCAAGAGTTGACTGTAGCTAGTTTATCCATGTGATTCTGCCTCATATCAGCTGCTGTGCTCTGTAATGGAGGGGGTGGCAGTGATGTTCCAGTGTTGGCTGCACATCCAGTTGTTCTTCCGGGTCTTCTTGAGTCTGGGATGTAATGTGTAGTTGGTCTATCTCAAGTTGTGAGACCAGCTTCCTCTTCACTATGTTGAAGCGTTGGGTAACTAGTTGTTTCTCAGTGTGGATGCAGGTCTTCTGTCCATCCACAGTTTCCTCATACATTTCATATAACCCCTTCATTAGGTCTACTGTTGTAGTAACATTCCATCAGTTCCAGGTTCTTTTGGCTCATCCATATATGGTTTGTTCCAGTAGCCCACTTACTGTCAGATTGTCCTGTTCCCCAACATCTGGCATGGAGCTTTTTAATCCGGGTGACGTCCGAGCAGGCATGATTTACTTAGTTCATGTCACTCTCATATCTGAGGTAGGTAGGTGAAGCATTAGAAGGGTCTTTGCCCAAGGACCCTTACTGTTAAGGTAGGTACCAGCTGGATTTGAACCGTGGACTTCCACATGAAATGGCAGTGCTCTAACCACTATATATACTGTATGTCTCCCACATCAGATGGTTGACTCTCTCCTAGCCTTCCTAGGTAGACCAGACAGGAAGCACAACCAGATGAGCTAATTCTATTTTATTGTAAGGCTACATTAACAGAAGTCTGCAAGTCTGAAAGTATGAGTCTTCCTCCATCTGTTTTACCACCTGAGAAGTTAGGGAGATTTCTTTCTGAGTTTCTTTCTTTCCCCATTATACAGCTGCGGGCTATGCCCTCTCTTATCTGATCATTCTCTGGGCAGCATCTCTTCCCCCCAACTCTCAAGGTCATTCCCACGTGCCATTACATCCATCCATATAAAAAATCAGCCACTGAGCAAATGTCTATTTTCTACAAATCTAAAGGGAAAAGAATACCTAATTTAGCACTTACACTAAGTCACCCAAGCAGCCAGAAGCATTCAACTCTAATGACAGATGACACAGGACATTTTATCTAAAGGAAATATCCCAGTCAAGTTGTCATCTTACAACAGTGCCTTCACTGAAAGCAGACATTAGTAATCCATGCTTTGGTCTGCCAAAATTCAGTTATAACAACCAGACAGGTGAGGGACATTTCTGTTCAGTCCAAGACTTGATTTATTAACTCTTTTGTTTGGCCAAGTAAAATTCTTCCTTTTGTGTTTCTCTCTGCCTTACTTGTTCCTTCAGCATAGATCTCAAGAGAGATGAAATGACCTTCAGTGGCACTGACTTGTGATCAGTCTATGCGGTCCATCTGAGAGATAGCCTTTTTCATCTGATCCATTCCTAGCACTATTCACATTACTCCAATGAGATCTACTTGAGGTTGCCCTTGAAGAACAACCAGAAGCATCAACTGATCCAGAATGCAGCAGCACAACCAGTAATGGGCAGGCCTCTGTATGCCCATGAAAAACCTCTACTTTGCGAGTTGTACTGGTTGCCAGTTAGGTGCCAGGTGCAATTCAAGTGGCTGATGGTTACCTATAAAGCCCTACATGGCATAGAGCCTGGTTCCTTGAGGGACCATCTGTCTTCCATAACATCCACCTGGCCAATTCGATCCTGCAGGGTTGGGGTGCTTCAGATTCCTTTGATTAAACAATGTCATCTATTGGGTGCCCAGAAGTGGACCTTCTCTGTGACAACGCCTGCCCTCTGGAATCAAGTTCCCCCTGAGATCCAGATGGTGCCCACTCTGCTGTGGTTTAGAAGAGCTGTGAAGACCTGGCTCTTCATCCAGGCCTTTAGCAAGGAAGAATAAGACCCTTCCTTTCATCGTGCTTGCCATCTTTAAAATTTTTCTTTTATGTTTTATTGATTTGATTGTAATTTCTTTGTTTGATTGTTGTGAGCCACCCAGAGTCGCTGAGAGTTGGGCAGCATATAAGTTTAATATGTTATTGTTGGTTGCATGGTCAGCCAGATGTTTTGACTGGATTTGGCATTTTTATCCACCTATCGAGTCCCTCCCAAGGACCTGGGACAGGCAGGTGTTGTTGTTTGATAGTGTTAAAGGTATTGTCAGGATGTAAGCTGCTCCAAGTAATGCTGCCTTTTGCAATTAACTGATGGTGATTTTAGGTGGTTTTGGTTTCCTTTTTGCTCAGAAGGAAAGATGATTATGATTATTCCATGCTCTGTAGACTGGTTCTGCTATCTGCTTCCAGTAATCTGTCTGCCACATTTCAGTGGTGTTATTCCAAAATAGCGAGGTCAGCACAGTACTCAGGATAATTCACTCTCTGTATTCTGGTTCTAATGTTGGGATTGGGAATGTTTATAAATTGAGATTGGTATTCGGGGAAGTTTTTAGGAAGCTAGTAAAATGTGAGAGAAGGTGAGGTTTGAAGAATGCTATTACAATGCTGCTCTTTGTGGGATTCTACTTCATTGTTCTACTCATAGAATGGACCGTTCCTTTGTCCTTCCTCCGTGCTGTAAGTTCCTTCTGATGTCAAAAAATCTTTGGGAATGACATGGCATATGCTATGGAAAGGACAGAGGTGGAGATGGAGGAATAAAAATTATGGCCTTTGTTTTGGAAGGCTGGAAGTGGGTTTCTGGTCCTGCTTCATACCTTTGGATCCATATATTACTGGAGAAAGGATTTTATTTTTTCAGTGAATTTTAATTTTATATTTGAGTTTCTAAAGTTATTAAAAAAATGTTCCCTTGAAGCCCTTACAGAGGGTAACAGACAGTTACTGTCTGTTGCTAATTGTACAACAGACAATTGCACAATTAGCAATTGTGCAATTAAAAAAAAAAAGAGAATAGACAGTATCTTGCATTTCCCATCCTATTCCTGAGGCCCAAAAGCATGTACATACAAGTGATGTTATTTGTGAATATTAAGACAACTCAGAAATGGAGTGGTTCACAACATCTGCCAATATTAGCCCCTGAAGATCTTCTCTGTTGCTAAGCACAGCTTATATGTATGATTCTTTGCCTTTTAATCCCTTCTTCTCCCTTTGCCTCTAATACAGATCTGAAATAACTAATTTTAGTTATTTATAATTTCACTTGTTTGTAAACGTGTAGGTGGGTCAGAGATTATTTTTATTTATTTATTTTAGTGTTTGCTATAACAGGAATTGGTGGGGAATGATATAATAACTGGCATAAGTTAAAAGCTTATTAAGGAAACATGAAACTAGCAGAGGGTAGCTATTCATTCATTCATTCATTCATTCATTCATTCATTCATTCATTCATTCATTCATTAAACTTGTATGCCACCCGACTCTCAACAACTCTGGGCAGCTAACAACAACAGCCATCACAGACCATATATCATGACTTTAAGACAGAGAAAGTGACAAGTGGATTACGCAGGGCTAGGAGATTCAAGCTGCAAGCATCCAGATGGCCACTAGATGGCAACAAAGATATACTGAAAACTCTTTGCTACAGCCCATCTGATAGCCTTAAAGTTACATGAAAGATGTGTGTTTGTCTATATGTATTCTTAACTATTAAGTCTTCATTGATCAGGATTTGGAAAAGGGCTGTAATGGTACGTGAAGGCTTCAGTGTCCAATTCTTTGCTTCACCTGGTGAAAAACCCAGCTACAATGCATAAAAGGTAGGGTGTTGAATATAACAATCTATTTAACCTAATATGGAAAGATTCTATCCTTTTTTCTAAGAAACTACCTCGGGATACGAACTTAATCCGTTCTGTGACTCTGGACGTATCCCGAGTTGGTCGTAACCCGAAATGTTCGTTAGTAGAGGTGTTCGTATCCCGAGGTACCACTGTATCTATTAACAGACATTAACAAACTAACTGATTTGAATTTCATGGGGTGATGGTAATGGAACATTTTAAAGGGAAAGGTTTAAAGAAGGCATTGAATCAGTCATGTAACTTGGTGGTAGTACATCCTTTCTTATCTGACTATTTGAAATTCCTGAATATTTTCATCCTAATTTATCAATTGTTAATGGTATAGTTATCATGCTTGTATAAAATACATAAGACATGGAAACCAAATAATCAAAGGACGGTGCACAATGTAGAGAAAAAACAGTGAAGTTTCAGTTGCTATCTCTGGAGCTGTCAAAGAACAAACATCTGCAGAGCCCCATGGAAGTTTGTGGATGAAAAGAGCTTTGACAAGACACTCATTCTTTCATCTTTCCATTACCTTTCTTCTGTTCCCTTCCCAAATCACATTCTTTCCTTCATTTCCTACCATTTTGTTTGGGCTCTCAATAGCAAAAAGCAAGATTTCCACTGAGTTCTTTTTTAACTAGATTTTTTTTTTAAAGTTAAGGAATACTATTACAAAGATATCAGCAACTGACTGGAATATTTTCAATGTAGAAGTCAATTTATCTTTCAGTTCATTAGGATGAAGACTTAAGTCTAATGAAATTAGATTAAATTCTAATGAATTTTCTTCTACCTTCCCTTTTATGAACCATTTCCCAGACAACTGAGAAACATACAAAGGTCTTTTCCAACCATCTTTTGAATCCTTATCAACCTGGGAACAGACCATTATACATTGTCTCCATTCCTCAAATCCTCAAAATTTTGAGTTTCCAATTGATCTGATCCATTCAGTATTAGCATTTCTCTAGTGTAATTAGCTACATCTTTGTTCCTCATCTACATTTGAAGCTACAGTATTTCAGATCACTTCAACAAAGAATGGACTTTTCTCCCACTTCCTACATGGACAGAGAAATGGTTGGCTAGATATTAGAGATCTTGTCATTCCCTAATTTTTGTAGAAGGAGCAATCAAATACTGTAGAAACTGGGAAGACTTGTCTAACAGGAATGTAGGTGGAAATAATGCTTCTGAGTGGGTTGGAAGCAGGATCCATGACTTTGTATTAGGTTTTGCAGATAAACTCAATAAATGTATGAATTATGGGTTGCCTGGTGTGTACCCCAGCAACATGATATACTGTAAGGCCATGCATATGCTTTGAAGGACACAAGAAAACTTTGAAGGATACAAGAACCATAATATAACTACAGATATCTATCAAGCCACTTGACAAACTATCTTAATGAATTAAGATTAGGATTCAGTATCTGCAGAAACTTTTCATAGGCCACCTCTGGCTTTATCTCATTCTATACAAGACTCTTCTCATATTCATTTTATGTGGCAGGACTTCTGAATAAATCAAGATTTAGCACTGTCAGAGTGATTAGTATGATACCTTTTAGTTTCCCCAATATATGCTGAAAAAGTGGTTTTAATGGAACCAGATTGATGAATTACACAAAGAAGGGGTTCAGTTGGGCTTTGCATTTCAAGACCATTTCCTGGGTTTAGTGCTCAGTTCTCTGCAAGACAAAGGTGGTGCTGAGGGAAGATGGGAAAATAAGTGGTTCTTCTAACAAAGCAAGCTGCAGAGCCCCCAGTTAAATCAGAATGTATGGACAATTTATTGTAAAAATTGGAATCAATCTATCATTCAGGACATCCAGGAACAAATAAAGCCACTCCCCCTTGTGGTTAAATAGACAGGGAGGAGTTTATTCTATGATTCTGTTCTCTGAATCTTTCTGGAAAAACAGGGATGTGGCTTTGGGCTAAAAAAAGGAAAAAAAACAGCCTATGTAAGAATGCAAGAAAGCCTTTCAGTATTCAGGAAAGGAAATTCAGATGTAGCGACACTTCTAGATGCAGTATGTTATTTTATTTAATTTTATTTTGGATATGCTCAAAGCCTTGTGAGACTTGTTAAAAAATGATTTTCCCTGAGGCTCAGTCTCTATTTTGGACCCGGCTACCCATTGTTCCTTTGTTTACACAAGTTCTCTGAGCCCTAATCCCTTTTTTCTCTAACCTAGCAAACATCTTGCTGTTGTGTGTCTTAATAAACTCTCAGTACTATTTGAAAGAGAAATTTCTGATGCCTGCTTGTATCGTGGGGGTTATAATCTAGTAAGATGTTTCAGAAGCCTCTGCAAATTGACCACCAGCCACAGGATTTAAACTGCCGGTATGTGTCTCTCTCTGTGTTTTCAACCAGTTTTCAATAAGAAAATGGTCCACCAAATACCAGCTGAAGGCAATAACTTCAGTCACCTGGGCTGTCTTGGTTGGTTGAGGATGGTCTAGTGATGACAGGAGGATCCCTTATAAGAAATTTTAACATGCTTAGTACAACCAGTTTGGTATAGTGGTTAAGGCACCAGGCTAAAAACCAGGAGACTGTGAGTTCTAGTCCTGCCTTAGGCATGAAGCCAGCTGGGTAACCTTGGGCCAGTCGCTCTCCCTCAGCCCTAAGAGGGAGGCAAGGGCAAGCCACTTCTGAAAATCCTGCCAGGAAAACTGCAGGAACTTGCCAGGAGTCAAGACTGACTTGCAGGTGAAGGAGGAGGAGGAGGAGGAGGAGGAGGAGGAGGAGGAGGAGGAGGAGGAGGAGGAGGAGGAGAAGAAGAAGAAGAAGAAGAAGAAGAAGAAGAAGAAGAAGAAGAAGAAGAAGAAGAAGAAGAAGAAGAAGAAGAAAGCTAGTAGATTCAAGATTGTGTTTGTATTTGAACCTTGTTCCATTTTATATATATTCACACACACACAGGCACACACACACACAGAGATAAATATATTACTCTATGAATATTTACCTGCAATAAGATCTTATGGATATTCTCAACTTGGCTTGTTAAATTTAGTAAAACGGTAGTGACATGTAATACTGATGCTAGGGAAGTTTATATATTTTCTTGAGAAAACATGGGCCAGAATTTGTATCTTTTTCTGTGATATGAAAAATGCATTTGTATTACTTTCATTAATTTCTTGCCTCAAGAAAAGGCAGGTAACAAATACAATAATGAATAACATTAATCGGGTTGCTCTGCAATTTGATTTCATGTACAAGGTTCAGCAAATGCTGTAGTGTTTCTTCCAGTGAATTGACTTTTTCTGGATTTATAACTTTGATTTAAAAAAAAAACATAAACATGACTAGCTCATAAAGAAAAAAAAAAAGAAGCAAATGGTTCAGAACTTGAATGGATTTCATCTGAAGGCAACAGGGATTTAACTGATGGACATTCAGTATAACTCTACTGCATGTTTAGCAAACAACAGCAAAAAAATGTGACCAAATTAATAACTGTGTGCATTGGGAGTCAGCTATAAATATATTTTTTTCTAATGAATAGCCAACTACCCTTGTGAAATGAACCTCCAAATGCTCTTCAAGTCTGTACAGGCTTCCTGATATTCATGAACAAATGCCTTTTGCAGAGTATTTTAATTATACCATATTGGAAAGCAAACAGAAGATTAATCTCACAAGAACAGGTATGTATGAACAAGGGATGTAGGAAGGAAGGCAGCAAAAAAGCAAGACGAAAAAGCTCAAGTCCATCTTATGATAGATTTCATCTGTTCATATCAAGGCAAAAAATATGACTAAAGGAACAGCTATTCTCTCAAATAAGAGCCCATTCCCTCACTTCCGAGGTCCCACACCGTCTGTCATGAGAATGTAGAAGTCGTAGGATATTTCAGCATTCTTGTTACATGTGAGAATGCTCAAAACTCACAAGATTTAGTATCTCATGAGCTTTCATTACCATTTATTTTCATTTTTTTGCCACCACATTGGGGGGGAAAAGCTCAATTCACTTTCTGGGTCAACAAAAGCCATGTGGATTGTTGCCAATTCCTGCTTTACCATGTTGGTGCTAAAAGACTGCATACCTATTCTATTTTCAAACTAAGATATGAATCCAAGTGACATTTGCACCAGTGGCAATAGGACCAATCCTATTTACAGAACACTGTTTCTAGTAAAGGGAGTCTGAAACACAGTCACAATCGCTGCCTGAAATGGAAAATGTAGAGATGACTCCTGTGGAACAATCAGAAGACAATTATTAGATTAGCACCTATCTTGAATAGAATTTGCATATCATTTGGGATTGAAGAAAGAAGTAATCTGCCAGACCCTCCCACAATATAAGGGAGGAAATGCTCATCCAGTAAATTCCTATTATTGTTTACAGATCAAGAGCAGAGAGTGTATCTTCTGTTGTAGTACTCTGTAAGCAAGCTTCTTTAGTTTACACTTCTGGAGCAAATATATGTTCATGTTCTTGCTGAAAAAAAAAAATTCTGGTTGCTTTCATTGCTTTCATTTTGTTTTAATTGTTAAAACAGAGTCATATATATATATATGAAATGGGCAGTCTATAAATTTAATAAATAAATAAAGGCCAAGTTCCCCATTCCTGTATTGCTATGCACTTATTCATGGGTTACACTTTTTTATGCACCATCCATTTCATAAGACTCAGGGCAATCTACCGCCATAAGGAAAACAGATTCATTTTTATTTATTTATCAGATTTATATAGCTGTCCATCTCATGAATGTGACTCTGAGTGGCCCTCAATAAAATGGAAATAATACAACCAGAAGCGCACAATAGCAAAACTATCTAGTAGGCAGCCCACAAACCCTTGGGCCTCAGATATTCAATGGGATAGACAGGCTTTACATGATTTATGAAAGCAAGGAGGTTTGGTGGGGTTCCATACTTCGAAGACAAGGTGTTTCACAGAATGGGTGCAGCCATAGAGAAGCCCCCCCCCCCGCCCCAATTTTCTTTACTATCCATGGGTTGTGAAACCTTAATAATCTCTCCCTGAAGGTATGGACCACTAAGTCAAGAACATGTTGGGAGAGATGGTGCTGAGAATAACTGGGAGCCACAGCAATACTTCCTCAGACTGCTAACAGATTCTTTGACTCGAAGGATCTTTAGCCTATAGCGATCTTGATTTGGGGGGGCCTTTTGCCAAACGCTTCTTTGAACTCATCGAAGCCACGATTCATCAGGAACAGCAGCAGCAGCAGCAACAACAAATTACAATTTGAAAAGACACCAGAAAATGAGGAGTTTACTGTTGTTACAGGAAGAAACTAAAAAAAGATGGCAGCAACATATACTGTCATTATGATGAAAACTTTCTTTCATGAGACAGATCAGTTCCTGCCATGGGAAATTCTACCTTCCAATGTATCCTGTGCATACATATTTAGATCAGGTTTCATGGAGGCCCACATACCTAATATAGTCAGTTAGATTAGTCTGTTCCATCATGAATTAGTCTAACGAACTTTGGAATGTGGGCATTGGCTTAATTCAATCCATATCCAGTTAACAAAACACCAGTCAATGACTGGAAGTCCATCTACCGCCTCTGACTGGAGGAACAGCACGACAGAGTTCTTCAGGCAGTGAAAATTCATAAGATACAAGAACTATTTTGAATCTAGCATCTAGCCATCAGTGCTACCCTGGTGTTTCCATGAGATGATATTCAGTGACGGGATGCCATCTGCAGAACTCAAGCACAGTTGGGCTATGGCACGTATTATGGTGATGATAACTCATAGTTCAGGTGCCCTATTTCCTAGGCACCAAGGATCTTTAAGCAGTGTGACAGCAAGTGCCGGATGCCAAAGTGTTATAATGACAATGTCATCCCGATTAAACCTCTGTGCTTTTAGACCCCAAGCAGCTCTCATTCTGTCACCACCCAACATTTGCCTGTCGTTCAGTGACTTGGGGAAACAGCAATATGGAAACAATGCTGAAATAATTTGAAACCATCTCAGGATGGAGCAATTGTACAAGTCTTTATGTAGGAGGAAATGGATCCAAAGAAGGTCTTATGTGTTTGGTGGTAATTCCTCCTCTCCTAAAATATAATCACATGAACATATTGAATTCCAAATGCACAGGGAGTCCAATTTAAAAATCACCCGAGGAGAAGGCTGATACACTGATGACAATTTTTAAATTTATATATGCACTCTGTCTCTCTCTCTCTCTCTCTCTCTCACATAGACACACAGAGACATCATGGATACACATGCACACCTGACTCTAGCTATTGTATTGATTCAAACACATTAAAATATAACAGCTAGACTGAACTGATTTATAAACGACTAAGTTGCAATTGCCAGTGTGGTAGTCCTACACTAAAGGACTTAAGAACATGTTCTCAAGTAATTTATCACTTTGGGTGCTTAACTGATTAATCAGGGCCTTAGTTAAATAGTTAAAAAAGGAAAAGAAAGGAAATAAAAAGGCTGCTTAACCCTTTTCACCAACCCTTTAGGACAGAATTTTTGCCCTTAACTAGAAATTATTTTTCAGGGTTCCAAAAGGAATTTCCAGCATGCTTTGGAGCAATGTTGCTAACCATAACAAAACAGTTTTGACTTCCTATAACATACTTCAGCTATTTGCCTTCACAAAGCAAGACATTTGGAGAAACTCATTTTTTTCACCTAATCATAATGAATGATTGACCATACTGGAAGTCCATCTACCGCCTCTGACTGGAAGAAAAGCACAACAGAGCTCTTCAGGCAGTGAAAATTCATAAGATACAAGAACTATTTTGAATCTAGCATCTAGCCATCAATGCCACCTTGGTGTTTCCATGAGATGATATTCAGTGACGGGATGCCATCTGCAGAACTCAAGCACAGTTGGGCTGTGGCATGTATTATGGTGATGATAACTCATAGTTCCGGTGATACTCTAATTATGCATTTATATCTGTGCGCACGCCTTGGAGTCACAGTGTTGACTCTTGGCGACTGCCTGGACTTTCCTGTAGTTTTCTTGACAAGATTTCAGAAGCGACTTGCCCTTGCTTTTTTCCTTCCTAGGAGAGAGAGAGATAGATAGAGAGAGAGAGAGAGAGAGAGAGAGAGAGAGAGAGAGAGAGAGAGAGAGACTGGCCTAACGTCATCCAGTTGGTTTCATGCCTAAGCAGGACTAGAACTCATGGTCTCCCAGTTTCTAGCCTGGTGCCTTAACCACTGCTCCAAACTGGCTGTCAATTAAAGGGAGTTTTTGGAGTGTGAGGGAGAAGGATGTAGGTAGACCCAAAAAGTGATCCTGTAAATTTAAACTAAAGGTACCTATGAACACAGTGCTGACTTTGTAGGCTATCTGGCCATGTATTGTTTTACTCTTTCAATATTTTATGGTATGCTTCCAAACCTGTCTGTGAAGGAAAGTTTGAGATATGTACTTTATATTATATATATTTATAACTTTATGTCTCTATAGGTATGCAATAACACCAAAGGCTGAACCTGTAGGATGATATATGGTTGATCTCCATCCTCATCTCCCAAGAATCCTTTGGGTTTGTTGCATCATGGTCCACCTTCCTGCCTTGATGCAGCTGTGTGGTACTTAACAGCTGCTATCCTCTCTTTGTTTAGGGGATGCAATGCGCTCAAACCCACTCAGCCTGCTCTTTGCACATTTTGTTCCATCCTCTCATGGATTTGCTACAATGAAATGCCTGCATTTGCTTTTCTGTAGCAAATAGGATCTCTAGGTTTGGCCAGAGGTTAAAACCAGTGAATCCTGAGATAGAAAATACATTTTAAAAAAAATTGCATCAAACATCAGTACAGAATTGCAGCAAGTCATTCCAAGCAGTATCAGAATGGGGAAACTGTAGTCCTGATTCCAACATTTCATGTAGAATCAATGCCCAGGTGAGTTCTTCTGAAATATCACAGTTGTTTCTTAGCAAAAACAAGAAGCAGTAAAGCATCATACTCATTAGGACCCAATTTGCCATAGCAGCAGCCAAGTGTTTCCGTTTACTCCCAGTGGCAAAGTGGAGGCAGGACTGGGGAATAAAGAAACTTAAATTAAATCCAGAGTACCATGCATACTTGGAATGTAATACTGACAGCTCTAATTACACACCTCTTTCCAACACACTAAGTCATTAAGTCAAAGCAAGAGGGGCTAGGAACAGCAGGAGAGAAGCTTAAACAAATGTAAGATCCCACACTGGCCCCCAAGCTTCTCGCTTTCATTTGCAATATGTTGCATGCTGCATTCTCCTACTTGCGTGCATGTCATAATTAAATAAAAGGAAGACGGAGGCCTTTTAAAACATCTGCATCATGTGGATTTACTGATCATGTTAAATGCTGAAAGAGAGGTCACCCAGTCAAAACAGCACATAGGATGCATCCAAAGGAGGAACGTAAATCACTATAGGAGAGAAGAGAAGGCTCCTAATACAACTGCTTATAGTTTTGATTTCCTTCTTTTTTTCCTGATTCTTCTCCCATCTTTTTTTTTTTTCCTCCCCCCAGAAGGGGGGAAAACCAAGACAAAAAGAAAGTATAGCTGTCCAGTGTATTCTAGGAACTCTGGACTGGAAGCACTGACTGCTTAATTAATATTTATTTAAATCCTCAATAGAAGACTGAATGAACCAGCTAAGCAAAGAAATAAATTTTTCCCTTTGTTTTCATTGCTGAAATCATGGGTATGTTAGAATTGCATTTGTTCTATCATGAACACTTGCTTTTTTTCTTTCTGCAGTTCATTAGAGATGAAGATCAGAGCTTTGCACTGTCAATCATTTCCCCAAATGCTCTTCTGAGAAACAGAAATAGATAAGGATGAAGGAGGCATGAAACAGTGCCAAATGCACACTTTCTCATTTGTTAATTGTGGGCACCTTTGGTGTTCCATTCATGACAAGCAACAAAAATCATCTCATTTATTCTGTTTTCAAATTCTATCTCATGTAGCTGATTCCTCAATCTTTTCAAATGAAAGCATCACGAAGGATACCCCAACAATAAACTCTCCAGAGGTCATTGGAGTATCTTTTGAAAGACAAAATTGCAATTCATTTCACTGTGATGAAATCACAAATAATAGGGGCCATCCAGCTGGATTGCTTTTTATTTGTTTGTTTCTTGCTTTTAAAGATTTTGGTTCACTTTTCAAAAGCAGTCCATATTTCCATGTCTTACTTACTTTTCTCTCTTGCAGCCTGGATATCACAAGACACTGCAGCTACTAAGTAGGTAGAGTAATATATACATTGGAAATTAATTCAAGTATCCTCGCAGCGGGTTAAGCAAATAAAATGGCTCACTTTTTCTGTTTGTCCTTTTGCAGATGGTATAAATACTTTCTCTGGATCTTAACTGACAAGCATTTACATAACAGATGCATGTTGTCCCTGAAAGAGAAGATGAAAACAGAAGTCTGGACAATCCATTTTGACAAGTAATTGATGGATATGGTTTAAATGTTTCTTGTCTGGGAGATATATGTGACTCGCAAAAATCAGGAGGAGTGTAGAGAGGCAATGCACAGAATAATGGAAGAGCAGCACCATCCAATATTTGACATTAAAAAATAATGCTCCCCCTGTCCAAAGCAAAAATATCAGATTGAGTCTAGAAGATTGCCATTGGCATTCCTGAATAATAAAGCACCAGCTGAGAGAATCTGCTTTATAATGAAGGCCATACTGAATGTGGACAAATAAACAGAGCAATTAGACCGAACCAGGATGGCTATTGTAATGGATCTGGCAAACAAATGGAACTCAGGGACCACTTGCATGCATCTCTGGGCCAATGGCAACCTTAAGGATGAGTCAACTCATGCAAGGCATATATTTATTTAAAACCAGATTGGGTCATAAAATGTCTTTTTCTTCTTGGAAAGGTGAATATTGAGGTATATGTGCGAATGAGTTGTCTGTGTGCCATGTGTTCCTTTGATTTGCTAGGTATGCTTTTATGCTTCTTTTTTTTTTTTAATTTGCAGAGGAGGACTAGAATGACATTTAACAGGGACAAATGTAAAATCATGGATCTAGGTAAGTAAAACAAAATAAACTTCTACGGAATAGGGGCATTTGGCTCTCGAACCACATGTGAGAAGGACTTGGGTGGATTAGTAGATCACAAGCTTAACATATCCCAGCAATGAAATGCATCTGCAAAGAAGGCCAATGACACCTTGAGGACCATCAAAAGGAGCATAGAGTCCAGATCGTGGGAAATAATGATGCCGCACTTGGTCAGGTGTCAACTGGAATATTGCATTCAGTTGTATGCGTCCCAGTTTTAAAAAGACGTTGATAAACTGGAGCAAGTCCCGAAAAGGGCTACCAAGATGGTGGAAACCAAGTTCTAGGAGGAATGGTTAAAAGATCTAGGTATGTTTAGCTTGCAAAGGAAATATGTTAGTTGTCTTCAAATATCTGAAGGGCAGTTATATTGTAGAAGGTTTGGATTTATTCTTACTTGAGGGTAAGACTAGAACTAATGTGGTGAAACTTCAAGGATGTCAATACAGATTAGACATGAGTAAGAACTTCTCACCTGTAAGAGCAGTGAATCAGTGGAATAGGCTATTGCAGGAAGTGCTTCCTTCCCCTTCACTGGAACTTTCCAAACAGAGGCTGGATAATCATTAATCGGGAATGGTATAGTGAATCCTTCAGTGTGCAGAGGATTGGACTTGATGACTTTTTAGGTCCCTTCCAACTTTATGACTCTATGTTTAGAAACTAGTATTGTAATTATTGTCTTAGTTTTAATATAAATAGACATTTGGTTCTTTTATTTTTGGAGTGAAGTGTCCTTTTGCTATGACTAATAATAATTTTTATTAGTATATATCATGTTTTAACCTGCTCTATATTTGTAATATGCTGTTTATTGTGTGAATAAGAGATTTTGGCAAGCAACCCTAGAGAATATCATTTTAACCATCCCACTTTTTATCTTTTTTCAGCTACTGTCTTCTGTTGTTTCTACGTATCTTTGAATTGTAGAAAATAACTGACTTTCTCTCTTTTTGGGGGTGGGCGGAGTGTCTCTACAGTTTTCTATAAATTTGCCAAGGTCCTCCATTTCTCCATCAATCCCCATAGGCCAACTTAGAACCTCAAGACTTAGAATTCAGGCTGCAAAGGATCAAGCTGTATTTACTGTTATGCTTAATTGTGTTTATGGTGTGGTCAAATCAAATCAAACCTTTATTACAGCCTATGGGCCAGAAAGCACAACAGTAAAATACATAAACCTGTAATCATTATTTATGAAACTTTTAAAAAAGGCATAAAGTGCAATAAAATTACATAAAATAGATTATTATACATAGTAACTGTAGTACAGATAGCAATGGCAATCACTAAAAGTTGTGCTAAACTTCAACCATAGGTAGGATAGATGTAACAAATGATAGCACAAAATCGGGCAACCTGAAGAGATATCTCAGGGTCTTGGTCAGATAGAAGCAGTGAGAAACAGTGATAGACACTGTGTTCTCTACCAGGGTAGTTCTTTCAAATGGGATAAATATATATCTTCCACAATTCCCAATAGACAGAGCCACAAAGGAGCACAAGGCTTAGGGATTCCACAGAGCCATTTCCACATGGGCAGAAGCACTGTTAAAAAGGGATGTTTTTATGCCACTCCCACAGAACTGCAGAAGGTAGTGCATCCAACCTGGCCAAGGTGAAAGCCCAATGAGATTTCACAATTAGAATGGAAGAGAAAGAAGATGATGGCACTTTTCAATTTCACCTTTCTTTTAAGTATATCCTCCGGCAGCCCATGCTAT
Source organism: Python bivittatus (assembly GCF_059951505.1). Classification (NCBI taxonomy): domain Eukaryota; kingdom Metazoa; phylum Chordata; class Lepidosauria; order Squamata; family Pythonidae; genus Python; species Python bivittatus. The sequence goes on from NW_028277053.1 coordinate 12,267,353, forward strand.
TTTTTCCAGATATTTCCACGTGCAGGCATGATTACACTAGGGACATTTTTAAAAGCCATTTTATGTTATCAGTAGGCAAAAGTTCACAGCTGTTAGTAGTCACTTGTGGACAGAGATCAACAGGTTATTGAAAATTAGCCCTCCAACACCTTGAACCATGATTGGCTACTTGAACTTTCTGTTTTGTTTTTTGTTTTAATTTAAAAACCATAATGGGTTTCTCTCAGTTGGTAATAAGTATATTCACAGTATTTTCCCAATCTAAACCATGGCCAGTATGCCTGAAGATGGACCTTATATGGGCTTATATGGACTCAGACAAGCTTTCTGATATTATGGTGCAAAGGCTTAAAAGACTGTGAATATAAAAATTTGAACTCCAAACTGTCTCTGAACCTAATACTCATTTTTAAGCATTCCCAATACCAGATTCAGTTGGTAGTCTTGGACTTACTTTCTGAATTATTTCAGAGACAACCTATTACCAAGAGCAACAGCAACAGCAACAGCAACAACGATAAGGAAGTTATGCAAAAATGGATAACTAAGGTTGGGGTATTTCATATTCTAGAAAGGTTACAGATGACATATCACCCAAAACTGATAGGAGACATTCCGTGCTACAGAAGAAATGCTTCCATTGGCATCTGCTAGGACAGTGACTTTCAAAATATGTTGACAGCCATCGGGAAGAACAGAACAATTATGTTCCATCAGCACCTCCATCTTGACTGAAGTGAGTTTCTGTTTATTGACCCTCACTTAGTTAATTGCCAAGCTCAGATGTTGATTCAGCATTTTCACTGCCTTCCCTGAATCCCTAACCACTGGTATATCTTTTCAGTCATACTTTGAAACACTGGACTAAGCTTCATTAAAATAACAGGGAGTTCCAGACTTTCTGATCTAATTTGAAATCATTTGGCATTTTTATTGGGCAGCCCCCATTTAGTGAATGTAGTATGCAGAACTGTCTTCTTTCTAGGTAATACTTGACCTTCTTTTAACCCAAGTCCCTTTTCTACCTTGCATAAATTTGTCTTAGATTGTGGCAAGTCATATGTTTCTCTCTGAAGATATGGCTAGTATTGATCCTGAGATCATTTGTCAACAATTCTAACTTGAAAAGAACAAATCAGGCTTTTTGTCCCACTTTCCATTTAACCAAGGTCAACATTCCCATGATGCTCCCTTGTCTCTGCAAGGGAGTCCTTGCATTTATCATTTGTCTTGCTCATAATTTGTGCTTGCAGAACATTTTAATACATATTCTATGTTTATTTTCTTCTGTTGTCTTTTGTCAAATGGTTTGAGGCACGCTACTCCATATAATTCTCCTATTTATGTTTAACTAAATATACTTTCCCCCAAATGTGCAGAGTAAGATTTTTTTAAACCTACACTTGCTAAAGGTCAAATTGATAAACTCATTATTAAAATAATAATCATAAAGAAAAACCAATTACCTACCATCGTCATGAGTCATTGTAAAGTAGGCTGTACACACATGCATCAATTTGGTTACTTGCTTCATAAGCTAAATTGTGCATGATGTACCCCTTTCACAATAATATTCTCAGGTGCAAATTAAGATAAAAGTAACTAATTAGGTATGTGCCTATTTTCAAGAAATAATTAGCCATCATTATGTATTTTCCTAAGAATAGCAAAATGGGTGCTTTCCTGTGGCATTTATACAGAACTTTATCTCTGTAAAAATATTTTTTATTTAAATTTGAAAGGGGGAAGAATCAAATGTCATATTAGACAGATGCTTTCAGGGAAATGCTATTACAGATGAAAGCAGTGTGCGGAGGAGGAGGACAGGACCTCTTAAAGTTCCTACATAGATGTAGGTTCATACTGAAATACTAAATCCATGATGTCAGATTACTTCTTAAATCACTGGGAAAGAAGAGGGCTATGACAAATTTCTGCAGTGTTGTTATTGTCAAGAAAAAGTCATAGACATGCCCATAAAGTCACCAGATTTAAGCTTGACTCAAGGGAGTTTGTATTTTTAACTTATTGTGAAGAATCCAGTAACAATTGCAAACTGAGCACTTGTTCTTAAGGACATTTCATTCTGGTGCAGTCAATAGAATTAAATTGGCTTGCATCATAATATCCCACATTAATTGATTTGTAGACTTCACCCTTAATGAAACTTGAAATTCTAATCAGAAGTTGCAAAAAGCCAAAGAGGACGCTTTCTCCAAAAACTTTGGCTATGTGATTCTGCAACGGAAAACCCAGGATATCTATTAAGTCCTAATAAAATCTGTGATTTCTTTAGGGAGAACATAAATCTGTTTCTTCTACCATGGCACAAGGAATTCAATTCTAATTGATTACTGCTTCTCCAAAATTAGCCAGCAGGGAGGCTCAGCAAATCATTTGAATAGGCTCTTTGCTTTTCAGATTCCCAAATGCATTTCCCCTACTTTTTTTTGCTAGGTAATTCAGCAGGTTTATCTTTTGGCTATGGCAAGAGCTTCCACAAGGGTTCAGAAAAGACTTTAAAGTAAAGAAGCCAAATCCTTGAATGTCAAGAATCTTTTGAGCCCAAATGTTCCTCAGTGATGCATATTGGTAACTCCAATGGAGTTGGAGGGGCATTATTGTTGTTGGTATCTTCTTCTTCTTCTTCTTCTTCTTCTTCTTCTTCTTCTTCTTCTTCTTCTTCTTCTTCTTCTTCTTCTTCTTCTTCTTCTTCTTCTTCTTCTTCTTCTTCTTCTTCTTCTTCTCAATTAGGAGTTATTCTCTTTTTACTTGTCACACAGTAAAATGTTATCTTGCCTTGCATAATTATATTTAGTTGAGCCCGTATAAATGACTTATTGATGAGAAAGAATCGCTGATCCTGACCAATAGCAACCAAGGGAAAAGGTAGCCTCTCTGTAGATGTCATCGTGCAGTCCTCTTTTCAGATCACCAATGGTAGAAATAGTTAAAGCAACTTTGCCCAATAAGCTACGCCCCACCCTAAAGACACACAAAGGGCTTAAACTTGTGGACCTTCGCTTTGAAAACAGTGGCCGGTCAGAAAAACTGAAACTAACCCCCTCCTGAAGATATTCCTCTGATCCAGTCCTTTCCCTGTTTGATTAGTGCAAGAAAGTCTTGCAACTCTTCTAAAAGTTTGCCCATATGTGATAAAATTCTTAACTACAATCTTGCAGGTTCTTTCTGTTTTAATAGAGTTTGCCTACACTTTCCTGGAGGTAGCTTCTTCTACCTGCTAGAGTTACCCATCAGTAACTCAATCGACTAAACAGCAGGCTCTTCAGAAAAGTAAACTTAGCTTTCTTGCCAGATGTTATATATTTTCCCCCTAAGGCAGTGTCTCAGTTTGAACAAACCTCTCTCTATCTGACATGTCTATGGGCTTATAGCCTGAGTAGCTTGCTGCTGCTTTATCAGAGCCTTTGTGAGTTTAATCTTTGCTTTTTTAAAAGAAAAAGAAAAAGAAAAACCCTGAAAACTGAATATATTGTTTGGCACAATCTTGATATTTTCTTCCCACAGTGAAAAAAGATATGAAAAGTCCATAAGAAGTAGTAAAACAAGAATCCTATAAAATGATTCAGATATTTTCTTGTTTCGGCTCCATCTGAATGCCTCTGGCAATGAAGCTGGTGTGTCAGTGGGTCTTAGATCTGCCAACAGCTGTTTCATTTTTTATCCGTAGCTACGACAAAAACTGTATGACTTTATCTCAGCTGATACTAGAACCTTACTTAGGCCCATCCAAAAAGAGTATCCATGGATCTTGCCAAATGGGTGGAACAAATTTTAATAATTTTGAACAAAACAAATAAATGGCAAACATTTGCAAATTTTCATGGTTAATAGTGTAGATATATAGCACTGTGCAAAAGTTTTAGGCAGGTGTGAAAAAATGCTGTAAAGTAAGAATGCTTTCAAAAATATATATTCTAATTGGTTATGTTTATCAATTTATAAAATGCAAAATGAGCGAAGAGAAATCTAAATCAAATCAATATTTGATGTGACTACCCTTTGGCTTCAAAACAGCATCAATTCTTACACTTGCACACTTTGTACACTTGCACAAAGTCAGGGATCTTGTAGGATTAGAGTCAGGTGTATGATTAACCAATTATACAAGCAGGTGCTAATGATCATCAATTTCATATGTAGGTTGAAGCACAGTCATTAACTGAAACAGAAACAGCTGTGTAGGAGGCTTAAAACTGGGTGAGGAACAGCCAAACTCTGCTACTGAGGTGAGGTTGTGGAAGACAGTTTCATGTCACAGGTCATACACCGTGGCAAGACTGAGCACAGCAACAAGACACAAGAGAGTTCTACTGCATCAGCAAGGTCTCTCCCGAGCAAAAATTTCAAAGCAGACTGGGGTTTCAAAATATGCTGTTCAAGCTCTTTTGAAGAAGCACAAAGAAATGGGCAACGCTGAGGACCGTAGATACAGTGGTTGGCCAAGGAATCTTAATGCAGCAGATGAAAGACACATCATGCTTACTCCCTTTCGACATTGGAAGATGTCCAGCAGTGCCATCAGCACAAAACTGGCGGGAACCAGTGGGACCCAGGTTCACCCATCTACTGTCCGGAGAAGTCTGGCCAGAAGTGGTCTTCATGGAAGAATTGTGGCCAAAAAGCCATACCTGTGATGTGGAAACAAGGCTAAGTGATTCAACTATGCATGAAAACATAGGAACTGGGGTGCAGAAAAATGGCAGCAGGTGCTCTGGACTGATGAGTCAAAATGTGAAATATTTGGCTGTAGCAGGAGGCAGTTTGTTTGCCAAAGGGGTGAAGAGTGGTACAATAATGAGTGTCTGCAGGCAACAGTGAAGCACGGTGGAGATTCCTGGCAAGTTTGGGGCTGCATTTCTGCAAATGGAGTTGGAGATTTGGTCAAGATCAATGGTGTCCTCAAAGCTGAGAAATACAGGCAGATACTTATCCATCATGCCATACCATCAGGGAGGCATGTGATTGGCCCCAAATTTATTCTGCAGCAGGACAATGACCCCAAACATACAGCCAATGTCATTAAGAACTATCTTCAGTGTAAAGAAGAACAAGGAGTCCTGGAAGTGATGGTTTGGCCCCCACAGAGCCCTGATCTCAACATCATGGAGTCTGTCTGGGTGTCAGAATCCTCGCAAGATTTTATAATAGATTATTAGATGGCTAGTTTAAAAAATAGTTTTTTACATGCTGCGGTTCTGCCATTGAAAAAGGGGGGGGGGAGTAGGAATGAGAAACCGTTTAAGGCAGATGGCTCCTTATCACAAGCTCTGGCATGCTCAAGGTCATACCAGCAAGAGAATCAGAGGACCAAGAACTAAGGGTGATGTGGGGGGGGGGGAGTAAGAAAAACAGCTTTTGGCACACTTTTGATCAGTCTTAGCAATGCTTTGGATCTGTACACTTATTCTCAATAAATGAACTTTCTTTTGAATCAATATTGGTTGCAAGGAAAGTTACTGGATTTGGGATCAACAGGTGGCAGCTCGTTACATTTTGCTAAGACTCTCAGTGTAGACTTCCACCAGGGAGATTGCCCTGCGATGAGTCCAAAGCCTCACGTTGACCGGGACCAACCGAGCAGCAGGATGGCTGACGATGTAATTGAGGAAGAAGAACAGAGACCGGTCCCCCCTCCATTGGAAGTGAAGGTGATAACCCAGGAGGAGCCGGTGCAATCATCGCGCCAAGCCCGAGCGGGGGCGAAGGCAACGGCGACAAAGGGACGAGGCCCTTCGATGAAAGATCGCATGGGGAAATTGGAAGGGCAGATGGGGTCCCTATCCGATGATGTGCGAGCGCTTAAAGCAGCGGTGGATCAACTGCTTGGAGGGGGATTTATGCCCCCCACGCGAGAGTCAGCAGCCACACCGGGAGGTACGGAGGCGGCAGAGCAGTCGGCTGAAGGTGAGACCTCCAGCGAGGAGGAGGAGAGCCAAGAAGAGCCCGATGCAGCAGCGGGGCATCTCCATGAAATTCGGGGGAGATGCTGAGCAGCTGGCTTGCTTTATCACCCAGGTGCGGATCTACATGGAAGGCTATGGAGGTCTGTTCCGCAGCGATGAAGAGAAGGTCTCCTATGTGTCCAGGTTTTTTTGAAGGTACGGCTGCAGAATGGGTGGTTGGCCTGCACAGGGCGAAGGACCGGGCTTTAAGGAGATTAGAGGATTTCATGGCGTCTCTCTGCGCGCGTTTTGAAGACCCGTGCATGGCGCTTAAAGCATGACGTGACCTGGAAAGGCTGAAGCAGGGGTCCAAGTCGGTATCAGAGTACGCCTACGAATTTCGGGGGTTGGCTCAAAGGCTGCCTCACGTGCCTGAAGCGCTCCTGATCGAGTTTTTCCAGAGAGGCTTGCAACCCGAGTTGTTGCAGCGCGTGGTGTGCCGCGGTTTCCCCAAAACCTTTAATGGATGGGTCGCTATGGCCGGCGAGGTGGAGGAGCAATGGCGCATCATAGAAGCAAGAACCCGACTTCCACCCTTACCCAGCACAAAGAAGGCGGCGCCCAAGGCGAAGACCAGCGCGCCAGGAAGTAGCAGGAGCCATTTAAGGGAGGTGTACTTCAGGGTGAGAATCCGGGAAGGAGATCAATGGAAATTTGCCTTTAACACGCCCCTTCATTCCTTTATGAAAAAATGCCGTTCGGATTAAAAGGAGCGGTGGGGGTGTTTATGCAACTTATAAATGAGGTGTTACAAGAGCATTTATACCAGGGGGTGTTGGTTTATCTGGACGATATCCTGATTTACACTGAGACCATGGAGCAACATGTACAATTGGTCAGGAAGGTACTAAAAAAGCTACTGGAGGCTCAATTGTATGCCAAGCTCTCCAAATGTGAATTTCATAAACAGCAAATTGACTATTTGGGATATAGAATTTCGCATCAGGGAATTGAAATGGACTCGGTCAAGGTGAGGGACGTCACAGGTTGGGAGGCTCCCAAAACCAGGCGCCAGCTTCAAAGTTTCCTGGGCTTTGCTAACTTCTACCAGCAATTCATACCCAACTTTGCCCAAGTAGCACTCCCACTCACTGATTTGTTGAAAACCAAGGGCAAGGACAAAGCGAAGGCATCAAAACCTGGAGCCCCCCTGGCCTGGACTGAGGAGTGCCAGGAAGCTTTTCAAAGTTTAAAGTGTCTGTTTACGGCTGAACCGATCTTAAAGCACCCTGATCCAGAACCGCCATTTGTCATACAGGCAGACGCTTCGGATGTGGCAGTGGGAGCTGTGTTGATACAGAAGGGGGCAGGGGGGGAGCTGTTTCCATGTGCATACATATCCCAGAAATTTTCAGAAAGTGAGAGACGCTGGTTGGTGTGGGAAAAGGAAGCGTTTGCAGTGCGCTGGCCGTTAGTTTGCTGGAGATACTTGTTAGAGGGATCACCCCATCCCTTTGAAATTTGGACTGATCACAAGAATTTAGAAGCTTTGACTGCACCGAGGAAGCTGTCACCCAAGCAAATGAGATGGGCACAATATTTCCATCGATTTAACTTCTCCCTGACGTACATTCCTGGGGGAAAAAATATTCTGGCAGACGCCCTATCTCAATTGCCTCAACATAACACCAAGCGGGAGGAAGTAGTCGCTCCTGTAATTCCATGTACCCAAGCAGCCCTAAGGGTGGTCACTAGAGCTCAGAAGAAGAGGGGTGAAGAACAACCAGAAGGAGAATTGTTGAAAAAATTAAATGCCCAGATTGCTCAGGATGATTGGTTTAAAAGCAACAGCCAATTACTAGTGAACAAACAAGGGGCATGGTGGTGGAAAGATAAGCTGTATGTCCCTGCAGACGCTAGAAAGTGGGTCTTGCAAAGAAGTCACGACAGCAGAACAGCTGGGCACTTTGGTTTTGTGGAGACATTACATCTACTCAGGTGACAATTTTGGTGGCCGACAATGAGGAAAGATGTAGGGGAATATGTAGCTACATGCCCCATGTGTGCAATGGCGAAAGAAAGAGGGGGCAAACCAATGGGGCTTCTACAGACAGTAGCAAACCCAGGGGCTCCTTGGAAGCAAGTTTCCATGGACTTTATTGTAGACCTGCCTGAAAGCAACAAAAAGACAGTTATTTGGGTAGTTACAGACCTTTTTTCCAAACAAGCACATTTTGTGGCATGCCAATCCCTTCCATCGGCACCCAAACTGGCCAAGTTATTTATACAACACGTCTACCGAGCTCATGGTGTCCCAGAACGGATAATTTTGGATCGCGGGGTCCAGTTTACTGCCAGGTTCTGGAGGGCGTTCCTAAAACTACTGGGGGCATTGCAAGGCTTGAGTTCAGGGTACCACCCCCAGACGGCGGGATCATGTGAACGTCTGAACTCAGTGTTAGAACAATATTTGAGAAGTTTCATTAACTATCAACAAGACAATTGGGATGAGCTGTTACCGTTTGCTGTGGCCTCAGATTGCTGCGTCGTTGAAGGAGGCCAGAGCAACGTACAAGAAATTTGCAGATGCTAAGAGAACCCCAGAAAAAGAATGGAAAGTAGGAGATAAGGTTCTTTTATCTACCAAGCATCTTAAATCATTACAACCTTCCAGAAAGCTCGCTCCAAAGTTCGTGGGGCCTTTTATTATAGATAAAGTAATTAATCCAGTTGCCCTACGATTACAGATGCCTGCTACCTTTAAAAGAATCCATCCAGTGTTCCACTGCGACCTGCTTAAACCCTACAAAGAGTCATCTCAATGGCATCCCTCCCCAGCACCGCCTAAACCGATGATGGTTGAAGGAGAACAACATTTTGAAGTTAAAGAGATACTGGACAGTAGAAAGCATGGGGGGGGGGGTTTCAATTTTTAATTCAGTGGAAACATTTTCCCAAATCAATGGCTGAATGGGTTGACAAGGAACATGTAAAGGCTTCACATTTAGTTAAAATTTTTTATGATGTTTATCCTACAAAGCCTTAACAATTAGAAGGGTTATTGTATTATGTTTTTCTTTTCTTTTTCTTTTTTAGAGTGAAGAAGAGGAATCATCCGACTGACATCCTCTTTTGTGGAGGGGCAGCATGTCAGAACCCTCGCAAGATTTTATAATAGATTATTAGATGGCTAGTTTAAAAAGAAACATGGTTTTTTACATGCTGCGGTTCTGCCATTGTAAAAGGGGGGGGGAAGTTGGAATGAGAAACCGTTAAAAAACAGATGGCTCCTTATCACAAGCTCTGGCATGCTCAAGGTCATGCCAGCAAGAGAATCAGAGGACCAAGAACTAAGGGCGATGGGGGGGGGGGGGGGAGAAAGTAAGAAAAACAGCTTTTGGCGCGCTTTTGATCAGTCTTAGCAATGCTTTGGATCGGTACACTTATTCTCAATAAATGAACTTTCTTTTGAATCAATATTGGTTGCAAGGAAAGTTACTGGATTTGGGATCAACTGGTGGCAGCTCGTTACACTGGGATTACACGAAGAGACAGAAGGATCTGAGGCAGCCTACGTCCACAGGAGATCTGCGGTTAGTTCTCCAAGATGTTTGGAACAACCTACCTGCTGAGTTCCTTCAAAAACTGTGTACAAGTGTACGTAGAAGAACTGATGCTGTTTTGAAGGCAAAGGGTGGTCACACCAAATATCGATTTGATTTGGGTTTTTCTTCTGTTCGCTCACTTTGCATTTTGTAAATTGATAAACATAAAGAATTCCAATATATCTTTTTGAAAGCATTCTTACTTTACAGCATTTTTTCACAACTGCCTACAACTTTTGCACAGTACTGTATGTAGATTAACTTGGAAATAAGTCCCAAGGAAAGAAGATCCAGGCAACAAGGATCTGGCTGAGAATAAGGAATATGTACCAGCTATACAAATGCAATATCTCTGCAGGAAGAATGGCTCCTTCAGACCTTATTAATATCTCCAAACATTTTATATATTTTATTGTATTGTCTATACACACAGACATATAAAAATATACAAATCCTGTTGAATCAAGGGCCCAGTCAATCCAGTATTTTCGGTGTCAGCCTGATAAGCAAAGGCTGAAAAGGAAAGAGAAAAAGTAGATTGAGAAATGTGGTGTCAGAAAGAGAGAAAGGAAGAAGGAGGTGACAGAAGAGAGAGAAAATATCTCATTTGGGAGTGGGCTTAGTTTCTAATAGGTGACCCTTGGCTCCTGTAAGTAAAACAGCCTTCATTTCCACTCATTCTCATAACTGAATACTGGAGGTAGGTAGATGGACAGATAGAACATTTGTCTGTTATGCTAAACATCAGAACAACTTAGCATGACATTTTGTAGAAAGAAAATGCTCATTCATAGTCCTTAGTGTCTTTTAGTGTCATTGAAATCTAACATTGGTTCAGCTTGTTCAATGCAAGCTGCACAAAGAAATATGCCTTAAATGGAATCACTTAACTTCCATAGCTGCCTCTGATTTCTCAAAAACTCAAGAGATCTTTCTCAACTCATTGTTGCAAGATCCTTAACCAGAAGATATTGGGACTGAAACCGACGCTACTGTGCGTAAAGAATATACCACATCTGGGATCCCTATGGTCATGCTGTATAGCACCGGATAGACTTTCTTTTCTTTCATCTGTATTCCACTCTTCCTTCAATGAACGCTATAAATAGGCAGTGAATACATTTATATTGATGCTGTTCTTACAAGAATCCTGTATAATATATTAGATTTAAAGTCACATTTCCCCCCGCCCCCGCCTCACCAAAAAAAAAAACACAAACAGAAAAATCAGGAGGTCATCTGATTTTGGTCATGTTTAAATGCCAATTATGGGTCTTATCTAAGCATGACTAAGTCTGGATCCTAACAACTGAGTTTCTGGAGTGAGAAGTGATGTCAACCCTGCTGTCCACTCCATGCTCCATTGCTACACCAGCCCAGCATTCCTGTTGAAAAATTATATAATGTAACATCCCTCCTGTATATTGAATTAAATCATCTATCCTTTTTATTTATATATTTGCTTACTATCATCAGCTCATGCTTATTACATTAACAATAAGTGTTGCCAGATCTCCTACTCTTTCAATTTCTTTACTAAAATGAATTGTAACACCTATTTTCTTTGAATGGCATACTCTTTCAAAACTTGGGTCTTTGAGGAGTATTGTTTTGAAAAAAAAAGTGAAAGTAGGGAAACGTTTCTGTAATCCCTTAGATTTTGCTTAACGTTTCAGACAAGTTTTTATATAAGGCACCCAACCCTGCTGCCCTTCTTCATTTCATAGGGATGATCTGCATTTTGAATGAGCTGACAGACGGGATACGTTTGATCAGAGTTTAGCACACATCCTTCTTATCAGGAATAATGTGAAAAATGTTATTTGGATTATAATCAAAGCTTTCATTTGTAAAGCCTGTGGCTGGCTGTGTCAGAAATATGCACACATCAGTGCTCCAGCTAGACTTTTCTGAGTGCATGTCATGCTATTTTCCATTCATAGCTACTGGATGGGATTTGTTTTAGGGCATAATATAAATGCTTTGCTATGAAACAGGATTAAAAATGTGTTTTTAAGAACCCTGCTCTAGTTACAAGGCTGTCCACATCTCAAGAAGCCCCGAGTTTTATTAACTGTCTAAATAACCTGTTATCATTATTGTTTATGTGCCAAGCAATTCATAGGCTTCTGACTACTGTATCTCTCTGCCTTCGCTATATCTTTCAGTCCACGCATTTGCTCTCTGTTGCTATTGTGAATTTTTCCAACAGATAATAGCAGTGTTTCACATTCGTAGCCATGAGCCACACCACCTGTCACAGAATACAAATGTGAGGGAGGTGGTGGTTTCATTATCAAAGGGTCAGTAGCATTTCAAGAACTCTGAAATTACCTTTATCAGCAATGCAAGTGTCAACTTAGTTTGAATAAATCTTCCCAAACAGCCACAAGTTACTTCTAGGACATCTTCTTTCCGGAAATACATTATTCAGCTGCCAAAACTTGCTATCAGTTGGTAGCAAATAGAATTTCATCTATTAAATGCAAAGTCCCACTTGGGTTCAGCACCATCCCAGTGTGATAGCTGAAAGTGTGATTAACTTGGGTGTTTAGCTGATATCAATCCCCTAAATTGGAGCAAGGTTGGGGAAAATTGCCTGTTCCACAGAATATGTAGAGAGGATATTCCTGTGATTAATTCTGCCATTTGAACTTTGGGTGCCATTAATGTTGTGAAAATAGTCTTGGAGAAGGAGGGGTTTAAAGAGGATGGTGTGATAACTTACAGAAGACTAGGATATGTGATCTTGGCTAGTTTGCAGTAAAACATCAAGGAAAATGATTCTTATTTTTAACATTATGAGCCTAATGCTCAATATGTGGAACATAATTCTTTTAAAATCCAAATACTTTTGCCCTAAATAAATATAGAGGACTGGGGGCAAAAATTATTTTAAAGAATGCAGAATTTTCCCAGTGGTCTTTTCCCCTGGTAATTTATTAGGGAGAGTAAGTTCTGGGATGTTTCTGGTAGCTGGTGGTAAAGCTATTATTCCAAAAAGTAGTTAACACCTAGGCTGAGGATAAGAAATAGGTATTTCATTATAGGAGGAGAGCCTTGTTAGTCTATGGTAGCCCCAAATCAAGAGGAGTCTGGTAGCACCTTTTTAGAATTTTTTTTTTAAAGATATATGAGCTTATGTCTTTCTTTTAATAAAATTTGTCAGTCTGAAAAGATATTACCAGACTCTTTGTGACAAATGTTTCTGTTACTGAAAGTAGCTGGCCCATGTTGAGGACTTGTCCCTTCTTCTGTAACATTTAGCATAATTTCTGGTGTCATTCTGATATGCATTTCCCCATCCCATAATTTTAAGTGGAGATGGATCTGTATGAAACATAATGATGTTAGAACATGATATAAATTTAAGGGTGAAGTGGAAAAAACCTGAGATGGGAATATTTAACATTTTGTTACATAGTTAACAACTCAATTATATCATCTATCTATCTATCTATCTATCTATCTATCTATCTATCTATCTATCTATCTATCTATCTATCTATCTACCTACCTACCTACCTACCTACCTACCTTCCTGCCTACCTAACATTACCCTCAGATTCCAAATATTAATTTCCCATTTTGAAACCTGATGGAAATTGGTCCACTACAATTCAAAGGTTGCCAGGCAAATGTGGGACCATTGTTTCTCTGTTTTTTGTTTGTTTTTCAGTGGTCTTCAGAGACTACACATGACCATAACAACATGAATGGACAACCACAACAGGGTTACAATTCTGGGTGGGGTTGAAGGGCTAAACCGCATGTTATTTGCAATTATATATGGAAACCATTTTTAAAAGAAGATCACAATGTGTAGGAGGGAATTAATTTCGAGAGAGATGTACTAACTGATTTAACCCTTCCCTACTAACTCATTTTGTACAGCAATTATCTCAGCATTGTTTGTTCTAATTCTGTCTCATCTGAAAGGTTCCAGGTGGGTTCATACTGGTTCAAGTACACACCTTGAAATCTACTAACAAAAACATTTGGCAATAAGTTGTTGAGGGGAAAAGGAACTTATGGGGGAAAAGTCAGGTACCACTTCTCATGATATTTCTCTGCTAAACATCACCCTTCTGATGTTTTTCAACTCAGGGTTTCCTACACTGAAATACTGAGGTGGAAGGAGCACTGAGTCTAAACTTTGCTTAGTGCAAGAATCCAAATCCAGCCATCCACTTCATAACTCCAGTTAAAGAAGTTCCCTCAATAACTGATTTCCCTGTTGAACTGCTCTCATGATTAGGACATTTTCATAAAATCCAGCAGACTCTGCCTTCCTTCAACTTAAGGTGATGATGATGATGATGATGATGATGATTCCATATCCCATACCTTGGGATTGCCTCTAAAGCTTAAGGCAAGTAATTTCATGTTCTGTTGTAATCTGTTATCCCATTTTCTGAAACAAGTTATTTGCTTACAAGTATTTCATTTTTCTGATCATTCACAGGTCAGTTTAGATTTTTTAAAAAGTTCTTTAAAAAAAGTAGTAGTCTTGAGCTTATCACTAAAGTTGGCTTTTCCCTTTTTTTCTACTACAAATCTCTGCATCTCTGATCTAAGATTGTCTCATGGGAGGATTTACTTCTTTGGCATTATCTTCTGGGCTTTGATTGATCTTGGGGAAGTGAGAGGAAGCTACAGAAATTATTGAGCCTTGGAAGACAAGGCACCAAACACCTTCTACTTAAAATAAGATTCTTGCACACACACAGACAGGAATTTGAATAAAAATGTCTTCTCCTGCAGGGGGAAAAATCAGAGCAATTTCTTTTGTTTAGAATGAATGAGAATGGCAGAAGTATGGAAAGTTTTGGAACAGCACTCTACCGAACCAGAATAGTAAGCATGAGTGTCTGCCGAAAAGCAAGGGGGAGTTAAATGATGGAACATGTGTGATGATATCTTCCCCCAAATGCCATAACTTGCATATTTGTGTCAAACATCAGGACACAAGTACAGAATTATGACATTTATGTAAGGATGTCACTGTACATGTGCCATCTTTTGGCATCATTGCAGTTTGCTGCAGATGCTTCCATAGCCTGAAAGCTATCAAGAAAGCATGAAATATCTCCCTGTAGATTAGTTTTAATTGATTGATTATGTACCATCAAGTTATTTTTAACTCCTAGCAGCCACGTAGATAGTTTTTCTTCATGACAAGCTATCCCTAATGTGTCCTTTCAGATCTCCCTACAGTGCACTCATCACCACTGTAACTGAGTCTGTCCACCTTGGCCATCCTCTTCTCTTTCCTTCCACCTTTCCCAGCATCTCCAGCGGTCTCCACAGAGCTAGGTCTTCTCATAATGTGTTTGAAGTAGGATAATTTGAGTCTGGTCATCTGTGCCTCAAGTGAGAACTCTGGCTTGACTTGTTCAATGATCCATCAGTTTGTTTTCTTGGCTGTCCATGGTATTCTCAGGAGTCTTCTCCAACACCAAAATTCAAAGATGTCAATATTCTTCCTATCCTTCTTCTTCAAAGTCCAGTTTGGCCCAGAAGTCATTTGATGACTGCATTTAGATCTTTCTCTTAGGAAATATCCTGTTTCCCTTTTTTTTTAAAGTAACATTTGATTTTTCCTTCCCATTGAAGAGCCATAGAATGACACAGAAAGTGATTTATAACAATTATATTTCCAAATCTCACTGAGACTGGAAAAACATATAGAGCATCCATTTTTTAAATGGCAATTCAAGATTTTTATTCTTCATGTGCTTGTTGTGCATGCTAATGGGAAAATAAGCTTTGCTAAATTCAGAAGGACTTAGCCTCTGAACAAATGCCATAGAATCTGTGAATGAATGTTGATCGCTTCCCCTTTCAATGTGACTGTCAGCATGTTGGTGGAATGCTGTAATTTTTATGCACTACAGGAGGTTTGGTCTTATCCAAACCCCAATGGTATTTGACCGAATTGATGGAATGACCAGGAAAGCCTAATTAAAGCTGCTCAGCTCAAATGTATTGATGTATTACATCTATTACGGCTTAGTTCAATAGGTCCGTCCGGTGAGTGGTGCCGCTGCCTGACATGCAAACTGAACAGGGTGAATAAATAATGATGAACGGAAATGAACTGTCCATGGGATCAAAGGTGCGGAAGGCAACAATGCAGCAGGGTGGCTTCTGAACCTGTTATCCCCATAATCCTGTATCAGTAGTTACATTATTTATAGCTTGATCAGTTAAAGAATGCAAATACCAAGATTAAACATTTATGTTTGCTTAGGAAATGCTAAACCCAAGATGCTGTTCTTCACTACTAAATTATTTCTGACTTATACTTATTCTCCTTTACATCACTGTGATCACTCGGGCAAGGTAGTCCAATGTATATTAAGAAGATCCAGAGAACACATGATATACCATATATACCATATCGGGCATGTATGCTTCTTGTTCTTACTTTGTAGATTTTCTGAAGCTTCTAAAGTGCTCTGTTTTGGGCAAGAAGGAGAATTTTGGGAATTCACTAGCTTTCTGCTGCCAATGAGATATTCCAGAAAGCCAATCATGCAAAGTCAGAGAAGGACAACCCCTGCAGGGAGCTATTTAGAAGCATGTGTAAAGGTGAGGAGGAGGAAGACCTAGGTTCTCCAAACCATCCTCCAGGAGTTTCCAGGCTTTCCAGTGGTCATCTACAAGCCAGACATGGCAGGGGGACCCCTTTAAAACTCTACTTAGTATAGACAGGAAGCTGTTTCTGTGGGTGCATGTGTGGGTGAGTGTTTCTCTACAAGGGAGGAAGGGACAAAATGTGTATTAGTTTATTTTAAACTTGGACTCAGTTAAAATGGAGGGGACTGTATAAATATTCAGTCTTATATATAAGATTGTATATAGAAGTCTTATATGTAAGACCGTATGTGTCTATATGTCAAAGTGTATACATGAGATGCTGAGAGCTCTTCTCTTCTCTTCTCTTCTCTTCTCTTCTCTTCTCTTCTCTTCTCTTCTCTTCTCTTCTCTTCTCTTCTCTTCTCTTCTCTTCTCTTCTCTTCTCCTCTCCTCTCCTCTCCTCTCCTCTCCTCTCCTCTCCTCTCCTCTCCTCTCCTCTCCTCTCCTCTCCTCTCCTCTCCTCTCTTCCCCTTCCCCTTCCCCTTCCCCTTCCCCTTCCCCTTCCCCTTCCCCTTCCCCTTCCCCTTCTCTTAATTTAAATCTGGGAATCAGTGGGGATCTAAGGGGATAGAGGATAATCACAGAGATGTGAGACTAAAAGGAAATTAAATCAGCAGTAAATTAAACCATAATTAAATACATTTTTTCCTGGGGCACTGTGCAAAGATTGCTGTAGCCCTAGGATCAACTAAAATGATATTCTCTTGAAAATGCTTCTGCATTGCAGACTGATATTTTCTCAAGCCAAGATTACATGTATGGACTAGTTGATGAGACTAATGTCTTCTTAATGTCATACTAACTGCACTTTGCATTGGCAAGACCAGATGCTTTGATAAAGTCCAACAGTATTTTGGGGCATTGCTTGGCTAAACTGTTTATTCCCACCAATGAGCTACCATGGGAAAAGCCTTGTATGGTTGACTGCACTGGTTTTGAAGTTATTTCATTTTATACAGCAGATAGAACATTTTTATAAAGTTTAATAATTTAATAATAACCATTTAATAAGCCAAGCAAAGAGTACTAAGATAACCGTTTTAATGCCAATCTTGCTGGAGTGTTTTCAGAAAGCTGCATGGACTTCTGAATTGTATTGCTGAATTAAATCAAGATAATGCAGAAAGTCAATGCCATTCAGGGGAAAAAAGGCTTTCTGCTCATGTGCAGAAGGCCACTAAGTCATGATATCTGTTTGGAGGCAACCCATTCCATTTGACAAGTTGGTCTAAATCAACAATCTAATTTAGAATGTCAACTCAGATTCATTACCTTCAAAATATATTTCAGAGTCAGATCTTGATCTGAGTTTAATAAACTAGTTATGTGGTGCTTCTCTCCTAAGGGTCCTATGAGTCCTCATACTTGATGTTGAGAAACTTGCAGCCAAGTCACAGGATGGTCTTCCAGATCATCAAAAGTGTGTAGGTTAGATGTGCAGATTAGAGCTGAGTCCACTGTTTTCTACCTCAGGTATTAATTCAGCTGCTCATAACGAAATTCCCAGGGAAGATGATCAATGGTGTGTCTCCTACCTTTTAGCAACCCATAAAACCACTATCACCCATAATGTTGCCAATTTTTGCCTTGCTGCTGAGTGAGGCAACAAATATTGTTCAATAAAACTGCATTTCTTTTATACTTAAAAAAAAAAAAAATCCCTCCCCTCTCCTCCTTTCCCTTCTTCCTGTTTAACTCATTTAACTTATTTTAAGTGCCATTTTAAGGTATATACTGTATACACACACATGTTGGTCAAAGACCATAATAAAGGCTTACCTGCTTACTTATCCCAATCACTCATTCTGTGAAATGCCTAAAAGGGACCCTTAGTTGTCGGCAGCTGAATGTAAGTAGGAGCCCATTTCATAGGCTTTCCAGACAATGCAGAGGGAGAGATTGGGAGAAAATTTAGGACTGGGTTAGTGGAGAGGAGGCCAATTCCATTTCTAAAAAGTCACATACCCAAAAGGAGAAGCTAGTAAGATAAATTTATGTGGAAGGTGAGAAAGAATAACATATTAAACAACAGCAACAGCTGTATCTTCCCTTCCCTAAAAATCCCTTCTGTGTCAGGACTCCTTTCATCCAGCAAGGCAAGGAAATGCCTTGTTCAAGGAAGCTAGGATGTAGGAACTGAGATATTTTTACCAGGAAATTCATGAAGAAACTAGGAGGAATGAGAATAGAACATCCCCTTGAATTTCATGCTTTTTTCAGTTAGTATTTATTTATTTATTTATTTATTTATTTATTTATTATTGAACTTATCCTTTCTCTTGTAATCTCAAAGCACCATGTATGGGGGTTTCCCCTCATTTATCTTCAGAACATTTACAAGTAGATTAGAATGAAAAGAGAGGGATCTGTCAAAAGTCACCCAGTCAGATCTATGGTCAACTGGTGAGCTGAATCTAGGACTTTCAGGTCTCAACCCAAATCCCTTAGCCAATACCCAACACGGAGACATATTTCCCATTCAAGTGTTAAAAATCCAGCTTTTAAGAAGACCCATTTAAGACATATCTTTGATCTCCATGTTTATCTTCAGTTGTTGGAAGCATATTTAAGAGTGGGATCCAAATTCCTTGAAGTCTGTCCTCAATCTATCTTGATTGACCAAGTTGCAGTTGTAACAAAGTGAGCTTTCAGTCATAAAATCATTGCATTTTGTTGGTGCCATTGTAACTCTCTCTCTCTCTCTCCCTCTGTCTCTCTCTCTCTGTTGCTTTACCCTATTTCTTTTAATAAATACATTTAGAGTAGAAATCTAGTGCTTTGAAATTCAGGATTTGTTTTAATGACTGTGGCACAGATTGTCCATTTTTCAAACTCTTTCAATGTGACATTATAGGTCTGTCATCTTCTGTTTTAATGAACTTCACAGATCTGAAATACGTGTAACCTGGTTAGGAAAATTAACACAATGATGATAAATACAGCGTTTGAAGATTACTCCTTCTACACTGTTCTTACTTGACAGGATTTATATAGGGTTTTCTTTTTAATTATGAGATCCCAAATTACAAAATAGCTATGCAAACTCTGTTTTTGTGTGTGTTTGATTAAATCAATGTTTAACTCAGTAAACATCTACTTGAAATGATCCATTTTGTAACCAGTGCCTTCTACAAAGTATAGCATCCATTTTATTCTCTTTCAGATACACAAAAACATTGGGTGGCCAGAAAAATGAAGAAATAAACAGAAAAGAGACATATAAAAGAACATTAGTATTATAAACCACAGTTCCTCTCTTACAGTAGGGATAACAATTAATTTAGATTTAACTTAATACCTATATTAATTATCTGCAACAGCCAGGTTAAGCAAGCTAAAGAGGTGGTGGAATGCACAAGTATTTCTATATTTGGAAGGAACTATAACATTCATCAGGCAGGTCATACACTGAAAAGAAATGGAGATCCAGGAATGGCATGATCTAATGGATGATAAGAAAAAGTGGCTAGATAAAACAGAGATACAAGCAAATGTATAAGGAGAGGAATCATTTAGGACAAATTTGCCACAGAAGGAAGTAAGAGCATACTCTGGATTCCACTGGAGGTAGATGACTTTTGGATTCTCTACTGCATTAAAAAAAATAAATAATAATGGCAAATTTAAAGGAAAAGTATAAAAGGCTGAGAGTTATTACCATCTTTTTTTTTTTTTTTTAATGAATGTGACTCTGTTTTATCTAAGCCAGTGATAGTGAAACTATGACATGTGTGTCAAAGGTGACATCCCACAACATTTTGGGTGACACGCCTGCATTCACCAACACCCGACAACAATTATTCTCCCTGTTTGAGTTACCAAAGAGACAGAGATTGTTTTATTCGTATTTCATTTCTGTAATTATTTGATGCTTCTTTATACAATACATAGCTCCACACATTATTGGACTGCATTTTTTTTAAAATAAATGAACATGTAAAGAATTATTTTTCTTTTGTTCGGGGTGGGGAGAGGTGACCCACCAGCAGAGTCAAATTAGTCATTTTCTGAATTTTTGACATGCCAGGCCCAAACGGTTTGCCATCACTGAACTGAGCCATTCACTTACCATTATCAAACCCATTTAGAGCTTTTGAAGTACATAGAATCTTTGGATGAAAGAAATGGAGTCCAGAAATGCACCATCAAACTCCTAGGAGACCTATGTCTCCTGGAGTCTTAGACACAGAGTATGTGTTGTACCTTGGAATTATTCTTTCAGGCAGATTGTCTGTCTTTCTTGAAGTAAAGGACAAGTCCATCACAAAGTGATAGAAGTCAGCTAATCAAATCAGTAAAACATCTCTTCTCCAAGGATGATAAAAAATAATTCTTAGAGGTCTATCTAGACCACACAAAAAAGCGGAAAGTTCATCTGTCTTTTTTGGGGAAGATGAAGTGGTTATCCAAATGTCATATAATATAGATTATACTGTTTATAATCTAATGTTTACTTAGTAATTCATTTATACTGTCAGACAAATAATCACGGGTAGATAATCTGAGAGTACACTATCTTCTTTCTGACATCATAATCTCATGTCAAACATCATCAGTGTATTCATTAATCCATTTTAAGAATATAAATATTGATGAGATAAAGTCACTCTCTCTAATTTTGAGATGCCTGTGCACGGTTTCCATTTTTTTTTTTTTAATGACTTTCTGTCGCTTTATGGAAGTCTACCTCCTAAGAAAAACACAATGGGCTCATGACTCTTGTACCTTATATTTGATAGTTCTTACTAGCTCCAGGTACACTGACTTTCCATTCGGCTTATAAAACCAAATGCTATTTCTTAAAGATTATATTACACAAATTATTAATATTCTCTTCCAAATATAATGATATTTCCTTTGTCACATGCAATTATATTTGACATATTTACTTGCTACCTCCTGGAAGTGTTCAAGAGCTAAGCTTCCTCATTTTCACCTGCATTTTAAATGTAACAATCCATTCTATGGCCAAAAGATTCATTATACAACAGTGCTGCATATAAAGATCTATATGTGCTTATCTATCTATCTATCTATCTATCTATCTATCTATCTATCTATCTATCTATCTAGAGAGAGAGAGAGAGAGAGAGAGAGAGAGAGACATGGATGTATATCATGGAAGGAGGAGAGGGAGAAGGAGGAGAAGGAGAAGGAGAAGAAGGAGAAGGAGGAGAAGGAGGAGAAGAAGAAAGAAGCACTAGTTTGAGAAGGAAAGCTAACCATTTATTATACAAATTATCATTACATTCCAATTCATGGAGGAAAATGGAACATTGTTACAGCAAAAAGTAAGTTTATATAGAAAAAATTAGATCCTTGATATAAAGTTTCCTGATAGCTTAATTGGTTGTTACTTTTGCAGGCTTTGTGTTGATGGGTTGCTATTTTGCCAGTTCACAGAAAAACCAGTCTTTTTCTGGGAAACAGTTAAGCACAGAGGTGAGAAGGGGTTTCCCAGGAAGCAGGAACATAAAAGGAGGATTTAGCTGATACTTTAAATTGTCCCCATAACACTATGGAATTTTTGAATGGGTTTGCATTTTGAATGGGCTTGGACACAGGAAAAAATATATTATTGGGTGTTGCATTTATCCAGTCAGGGATGGGAAAAAGATCATGTCTTTGTTAATATGTTATCAAACCTTTCATTTATTTCTTCACCATCTTCCTTGTGCTTTCCCTTTATGTACCTGAATATTGATATCATGTCTCCCCTTGGTTTTCTTTAATTTTAACTGAATATACCAGGTTCCTTCAGCTTGTCTTCACAGGGCATGTCCTCAGAACCTTCTATCATCTTTGTCGCCTTCCTCTGAACTTGTTCTAGCACATATCCTTCTAGAAATGTGTGCTCAGTCTGTTTAAAGCTTTTGGCTTGAACTTGAATGTAAATATTGCAAGGTTCAAGTTGGCATGGAAACCATTATACGTAGTGTTTTCCATGAGGTCCCCTTGATGAACACATGCATACCTTTCCAAATTATTTATGTATTGCCTTCTTGTCCCCCTTTTTCCTGAATGCTCAAGATGATTTCCATAAGTAGGAGGTCTTTCCTGATTTTGTCCCCCACAACAGCAATCCTGTGAGGGAGGTCTGAGAGAGACAGACTGGTGCCCGGGGAGCTTTGTGCTTCAGTACAAATCAAGATCATCATTATATAACAATAGCTGCTAATTAGACCTGGCCAGATGACTTCAGAAAGGAAGGGATCCTTTTGATGCTCACTTGTTGAGGCTTAACTCTGTTTCTAATGCAAGAACATCCTTGCAAGAAAGACAATAAAAACTACCGTCATCCTGGCTGGTTGCTAGGCAACATATATGCAGAGCAGCTAATGAGGTCCGTACCCTGAATGATTTACATTTTAAGGCACTAAAAAGAAATTACCTTTTGCAATGTTCTCCTGATATTACTATTCCGACACCAAAGTAGCTCTATGAATCCTGGCTTGTGAGGAACATTTTTTTAAAAAAGAGTCATAGAGCCAAATATCAAAAATAAAAGAACTTCACTCCCACTGGATTGGTTCATATCTAACTAAAGAGGGGGACTGTGGGCATTCAGTGAAACTAAAGAGGGGGACTGTGGGCATTCAGTGAGGAAGAGCAAGGTTAGAAGCATGAGACAGAAAGTTGTCATTTTGATAGAATCAAGAATACATTTCTAAAATGCTGCCATAATGTTCTATGTCTCATAATAACCAACAATATAGATCAGAAATAGATCAGACGTATTCCAAAACAAAAGGAGTTGAAAAAAGTTCTATTTCCCAGCCCTTGTCAGTATACAATGCATCCATTTAAAAAAAAACAGGATTAGGAGAAATCGAATTCAATTAGAAAGCTTGATAAATTTATTGCTGCAGAACATTTAAATGAATAAATCATTTTTGAGTCTCTTGAATAAATACAAGAACTTGAAACACATGAGCATGCCAAAGGGCACATTTTTGTACAGCACATCTCAGGGAAAAAAAAAATACTCTCAGGAATGTATATTTTAAAGGAAAATTTGGATAAAATTGCAGCTATGAACAGAAGTACTTCCAGGAAGAATCAATACAGAGGCACCTGCAGCAAATCAGTGATGCCAAAATAATATCAAGCTTGTGATGACATCATCAGGCAAACGTCTCCATTAAGTCCTTGCCTTCTGATGTTTAATGCAGATATGGAATTTGAACTAGTTGAATGATGATGTCATCACACCCATGTCATAATTTGCCCTCCTCTGGCCCCAGATGCCCATGAATTCAAGGTCAATGTGCATGAAAATGAGTACAAATTAGAGAAAAGTTCATGAAGATACAGCATATGTGGAGAGTCATGCTTTCTGTATGGTTTGCAAACTCTGGTTGAATTAATTTTTCACTGGTTTGAAAAAGAATATTGGAAATGTGGATGGACTCCATTAAAGGTGTATTAAGTGCACCATTGGGAGACCTGAAGGACCAGGCTGAGAACAGATCATCAGGTTGGGAAAACATCTATCTATGTGGCTGCTAAGAGTTGACATCAACTTGATGGCACATAATCAATCAGTCAATCAACCATGACCAAGTTAATCTCATTAAGAATCAATAGATTTAAATTATGGCCTCTACATTATCTAGAATACAATTCCCAGATAATTTGGATACAGTAAGCAACCTGCTGCCGGAGGAATTAATGGTGTTGAGCAACACAATTAACCCCATTTGCTCCCCACCCCCACATTTCTGATGATGGTTAGTTAAATCAGTTTCCTGGATCCATTGGGAGAGAAGCAGGAAGGACCTGCTTTGCCATCATAAAAAGTAGGGAGGCGGTTGGATATCCAAATACACTGAACATACACCTGTGGTAGAAATAGAAAGTATTTAGTGAGAAAAGCAAAACCAAAGAATAACTTTATACGCAAAGTAAAATTGAGGCACAAAATATTTACAAGCAAGGCAATAAAACAAGAAATGGCAACTTTCAATAGATCAGGGTAAATATAAGACAGAATTTCCCATTCTTTCTGCTGCTGTTAGCAACTTTTCCTCATCAGAGGCAGCAACAGATATTCCCCAGGTTATTCATAGCACCGTTCCCAGGCATCAGCTCTATCCTGAAGCTCAGCTCTAGGAGGGGTTTCCCAGCTTATGCAGGATTTTAATTCCACTTCCACTTATTTCAAAATAAGTACAGTAATACCTCAGTTCACGAACGCTTCTGCTCACGAACAATTCGGTTCACGAACAGCACCGTTCGCAAAATTTTGCTTCCGTCTGCGAACTCCGCATCGGGTGACGAACACGACCCGTGGCCATCTTCCCTGCTCTGACACGTGGTCGTGGCTTCCTGTACGGAGGGGGACTCTCCCTCCAAGCAATAACTGCCTCCTCACCCGCCTTCCTGTCCTCCACGCCAGAAGTCGCCTCGAGCAAGGTTAGCGTTCTCTCTCTTCGTACTGTACTTTGTGGCATATTTTTGTGGTTTTAAAAAAAAAATACATATGGTTCAGAACAGATTAACCGTATTTACACTGAACCTTATGGGAAAATTTGATTCAGTTGGCGACCAAAATCGGTTGGCGACCACATTCGTAGGGGTCAGAATGGATTAACCGTCTTTACATCGAACCTTATGGGAAAATTTGATTCGGTTCACAACCAATTCCGTTCGCGACCAGAGTCGTGGAACGAATTAAGTTCGTGAACTGAGGTACCACTGCACATTTATTATTTGTACTACTTCCCTTGTAATTATTAAAATGATAGGCAAAGCATCCATTATATTATCTTTGCATAGGTGATTGGCCTGGAGTTAAAAGAGAGCGATAACACTTTGGAACTGGGCAGCATGATAAAACAGGTATTATGGGATGCAACTGGTTGGGGAAACAAGAGGCTCGGTTTTATAAATCTAAGACCCAGGTTTCTCTGTACAAGACTATAACATCATTTGATAGAAGGGACCTCTTTGCTACTTTGCCACAATAGGACTACCAAAATCTCAGCAAACAGTCACTTTTCTCCAATATTCCTGTAAAAGGCAACCCAAAACTAGTTGTTTCTTCTCTGCCAGCCCTCTGATCAGGCGGTGAGTAGAGAAAGGCAGCATATCTTTCCTGAAACCATGGAAAGGATTCATAGTCGCCTGAACAACATAAAACATATTTAAAAAAGAAAATGGATTCATTGGATAGCCATTGGAAATTGATTTTAGTATTTAAATGAGTAGATTCAGTCTTTCCAACAATGATGATTGTGCAAAGAAAGGGTACTTTGTATTACTGGTGTTTGATCCTGATTTTGCTTTGAGTCTCAACCTTGTTTTGACTCTGGATATTGTCACGTGTGTTTTTCGGGTCAATGGCTGAGTGGTATCTGTCAAACTGGATCTAGTCACATCAAAGTAAACAGTGATTGCCTTTTGTCAGGCTGGGCTTGACAATTTTTTTTTTTTTTAATGAACGAAATGCTGGTGACAGATGACCCATTTTCTGTTTCCATCCATCTGTGAATAATTATTCATCTTTGTTTGTATGATAGGGTTCCTCTTGCAGGATACTTAGTCCCTATTTTGGACCCAATGCAATGTTGTGTCCTATTCATACCATCTCATTGCAACTGACCTTGCCAGGGTTCCTGATGATACGGACCCCTCCAAGAGCTTCTTTAGCCCTACCAAACATTGGTATCTGACTCCCACAGGTCCTTGGAGAGAAACGTTTGCCCATTTCTGTTGTACAATGTTGTTGCTGAAATTCTTATATGTGGAGATACTATTGCTAATAGAACAGCCCATCTGGATTTCTATTTCAAATACTCTTGGGTCTACTTCACTCTTAATTATTTTGAGTGGCAGGAAGCCCCGGGCTCTCTCTGTCTGCTCTTTTTTTCTAAATCGAATGGTCAGAAATAAATAGCCAGGACTTGAAGTCTTGACCAGTGGCTCATCAGCAAGAGCAGAACCAGCCTTTTTTGTGGCTTTGTTTTTACTGGCGGCAATTAGTTTGGGTTGAATTCAGCTGTCGAACAATACAGAACCCTTTTGGCTCCATTACAATCCCATTTGGCTGGAAAGAAATCAGCTGACAGAAGGTGGAATCATCTGTTAGAATGACAAGGTCACCCCACGTTACTTCTGTTTAATTACTTAGAAAGAATAGAGAGGGAGGAGTTGTTACTTCATGGATCTTTGTGCTTTACTGCTAAACAATCCACGGTCAATGGCAAGTTTCTGTCTCCTTATGTTTGTTGTATTCTGCAAAGTGCCAGTAAACTTCCCTCTTCTGCAATGAACCATATTTTGACAATGTCAGAATGTCCCTGCTGGATTCAAAGACTGATGGGTCCAAAATCCTGATTTCAACAGTGGTCATGTAAATGCTCCTTCAAAGTTTATCAGCCAAGCAGCAGCCTATTCTTCTGTTGTTTGTCTACAAGGTAACTTTCTCACACAATTGAAGTTTCCAACTAACAATCAAGTTTAAGAGGTGCTGATAGATCTATTCTCCATAAATGTGTCTAATCATTACTGTTTTTTATGATGGCAAAATTATTCTTAGGGTTCATGTCTTTTTATCTATAACTATGCTGCCCAGAAAGCATAGGAAAATTTGGATATATAGCTTCTTTAGCTTTGTACTGAGATGTGAAAGAGAGATGGAAGGAGGAGGAAACCCCTGCAAGTCAAGGTTGGAAGCTAGATGGACGTGACCATGTACTTTTCTTCTTTCAGTTGCTTCTCTAGCTATAGCCCTGAGCCTTCCTTGTAGTCTCTGATTCAAATATTTACTAGATCCAATCCTGCTAAGCTTTTTCAGATCTGTCAAGGCCAGTTGCCACTTGCTGTGAATCATATACAGTATATAATATTTTTTATTAAAAGAAGATTTTACAAACTACAGAAACATAGAAGAAGAAATAGAAAAAGATTATAAAAGGGTAAAAGAAAAAGTGAAGAATAACAAAAAAGCAAGGAAAAGAAAATATCTAAAGAAGTAACTTCTGATCTTCTTTGCAGAAGTTACAAACATAGCAATGACCATCTCCACCCTCTTATATTGCATGTCATAGTCCCCTTCTTCCCATAAACAAACCTTTTTAATCAACAAATACTGAAATCAGCAGTTCATGTTTATCCATTTTCAGTAAAAAGTCTATAAAGGGTGTTGTGAATCATATTTTAAGTGTTTAGAAACTACAGTTTACAGTATTCAGTGCGAAGTGCTTGTCTGGACCCCCATCTTGAATTGCAGCCCAGACTTTGATTAGACCAAGAGAGATCAAACACAGCATTTAGGTTAGTAGAGATGGATGCCTTGGAATGTACAGAGGCTACAATATCATGAACAATCCATCAGGGTATAGGTTTTATCTTGGATCCCCTAAGTAAAGAGTTCAAGAGTTCACACATTCAGTCTCTGAAAAAGCAATCCTTCCATCCCATAACCCACATATTTCTTATATTGACCCATCAGGGCAGATAACAAAATTAGAGGGAACTTGATGAGATGAACAGTTCTTGGCTTCTTCTACTACTTGAAGCAGAAGCAGAATGTGAGAAGGACAAGATGCTCTGGAGATTTTTTTAAAAAATTTCATTCTGGAACTTTGAACTCTTCCTGGACCTTGCTGATCACTTAATACTGCATCGCATTCCTGTATTTTCCCAGTCATAATTTATGAGGATCCCAATAATTGAGAGACTGCCTCTATCAGTATTTGTCTTCCCATTATAACATCATAATGGCTGTTGCATGCTTTAAATTGTTATTGTTTTATCTGTGGTCAGTTATGGGTTATAATCCACCATGATAATAATGGTATTTTAAAGGAATGAAACAAAAAATGAATTTTACTTTCTTCACCAAACACTCTTGCAGGAGCATCAGTATTTTTCAGCCTGGAATTCCAATGTACAGTTTGTGTGGTCCTTGGAAGGATTGGTTAGGGCTCCCCAGCTCCCTGTACCAAGCTCCTAGGAGCCTGGCAGGTCACTATAGGAGTAGCTGTCTTGTCACCTTCAAAAGCATGCCAGACAGAAGTGTGAGCAATTCTTGGTGTGCCTGGATCTGTATGCATGTGTATTTAATGAGCAAGGCATATATGTCTAGGTGCAAGACAGAGGAAATGGGAAGAGGCACCAGTTATTGGCTAATAGGTGAGCAATGCTTTGCTGAAATTTTCATTTAGCTCTAGGTCCTCTGTAAAATCTGTAGATCACAAACAGTGAAAAAAAGTCATAATTCATCCTGGCTGAACACAGAAGAGCTGAATGACAGAAAGACTAATCATTTGGAAGTGCCTTTTAAGCCAAAGCGTTGGTTTAGTAGGAGCTATCCAAGGTACTGCTTACTAGTTAACAGTTGTATTTGCTCATAAAGTAATAAATCAGGCATCAGCCTTCTGTCTGAATTCAAAGGCACAGACAGTAGCAGTCCTGAGTTACTGCAAAAGTGAATTTTCCAAAAAACAGTTCACTAAATTCTTGGTCTCAGGCGTCCAGCAGAGTAGCATCTTCCAGTATAGAAGGTCTTGGAATGGAGAACATTGAGAAACACTTTCTGTCGGTTGTTTTCCTCCAAGCTTGAGGTAGGATTCAAGAATGAAAAGATTTAGCTTTAGATCTATAGTGCCGAAGATCCCTAGTATAAATGTAGGTCAACACTGGAACCATCCAAAACCACCATTTTGTATCAAATTTTTACCCTCCACTTACAAAGAAATCCATGCACTGAGAGGACCTCTGGGTGGCTTACAAGGATTTTATTCAGGGATGTGAAATAATAATAAGAAAAAATAATAATGTACACATTTTCAAACATACTTCTGAATCATAGTGCTGAGTACTGCCTTGAGTACTATCTTTAACTGAATGTTAAAGAATCATATAAAACAAAGTGATACTATGTAGATGTTACATCCATGGGAGGAGATTGTAAAAATTTTCCTGGAGAACCCATCTTTCAAGTGTTGCCCAGTAAAAGAGAATGACTATAGGTTGCTACCAGTAAGATGTACACCCTGAGACCTCCATCTCAATCCAGGTAAGGATTTCTTAGATCTTCAGCTAAGGACTTTTACTTCAGCCTGGCTCTAGAAAAATAGAAAGAAGGTTCTTGGGATCCTTCTAACTCCTCTCCAAATATAGAACGTAACAAGATTTGTGCCAATCCTGAAACTCAAGTGGTAACTATGTAATCATGAAGTTTTGGATATAAGTATTTGATGAAAAATGTTTTACAAAAACCAGTGAAGCCTTTTTTTTCCCCCTTGTATACGAAGTGAAATAGAGGGAAAACAAGGGAAGGCAACAGAGAATTTCAAATCAAAGTCAGTACAGACATTCCATCAAAACTAGTTACTACCCTCCTGGAAAAGTTCTTGGATTGGAGTATATGTTCACTACAGAAATGATGGTTGGTGAGAGAATCTCCAAGGGAAGACATGGAGGCAGATGGAGACCAGGAGCCACAACCAGAGATGAAGAAGTGGCTCCTCCTAGCAAGGTACCTATAGTCCTGACTTCTAATCAGTTCATCCCTGATAGCCTCCAAGTCTGCAAGTATGATGGTGACAGACAGTTGAAAGGCACAGCAAAGTGACAAGGTTCCTTGGAAAGAATGGTCTACTGTTGCTCTTGAGTAGTCTGTCAGTCTCAGCTGAGCCAATTAACTCCAGATGGTTTAGAGTAGAGGCCTGAAGCCTCAAATATAAAGCTGGCCAGATGGGATTCTGGAACTATTCTCGTCATCCTCAGGGTGGCAGTGATTAGAACTCTTCCTGTGGTCCCTACGACTGATTATGTTCACCAAATTGGTCTGTATTCTCACCTTGTTTTTCTCTTCAACCCTTTATGTAAGGAAGTCTTTCCTAGTTGACCTGATTTCTTGGTGGTTGATAAAGACTGCTCCTGCTTTGGGCTGATTACAATTTGGCTTAGAAGAAAAATTAGCTGACTCACCAATTGTCATGTCCAATTGCTTCTCCTCCCCTTCCTCATTAAGATGATTCTCTCTCTCTCTTTCTCTCTCTCTTTCTTCAAAGTTGTAAATTTCAAAAGAAAAATACTTTTGTAGTATTATATTATAAAAAAAGTATTTTTATATGATATAAAGGTATAAAATATCAT
The DNA here is from genome assembly GCF_059951505.1 of Python bivittatus. Taxonomy (NCBI): domain Eukaryota; kingdom Metazoa; phylum Chordata; class Lepidosauria; order Squamata; family Pythonidae; genus Python; species Python bivittatus. The sequence goes on from NW_028277053.1 coordinate 12,297,615, forward strand.
TTATTATACACATTGAGTTAGGCATTAGTGATTGCTTAGTTAATAGTATTATCATTCTGTGTTAATAAGCTGGATAAACCAGTTTAGCAATGTAGAACTATTGCTTTCTGAAACCAGGGGAAAAAAGTATAAATTATTTACAGGAAATGTAAATGTGAACTTTTAAAATTAAGCTTGTATTGAAAGCTTCCTTAGATAAGAGCTCGATTCTTAGCTCCCAGATCTTCCATGCCTTGAGAAGTCACAATTTTGAATAAATAGCTATTTTGTCATAGAGGAGGCTATAACTGAAAGGAAGATATATATTTATTAAAAGTATAGGAGCAGAACTACTTTTCTGCAATTGATTTATAGCTCTAACAAAGGACAAATGTCTTTTTAATATACTGAAAATAAACTTGAACACTTCAGCAGAGGTGTAGTTATGGTGGCTGGAGACTGGAATTGGATTCTTAATGAGGAGTTAGATAGAAGTAAATATAGAAGTAAAGGTAGTGGGAGAAATATGAAAGTTATTAATTTGCTTGAAATTGAAACTTATTAATGTTTGGGGGATTAATGTTTTGAGGGGAGGAACATCTGATTATTCCTACCCCCCACCGTAAAACTAATTATATATGCCTACTGCAGTATTGATTTTTTTTTTTAAAAGAAATCCATGGGCTAGAGATATTTAACTATGTTTCCTGATCAGTCTAGATTTATTCATAAAAGAAATATAGCAAATTTAATCAGAAGAGTAAATCTGTATTGCTCTCATTGATATTTGTGCTCAGTGAGTCCTTGAGTCCTTTTCGCTGAGAAAAATCAGCAATCTTTAATAATGAATCCAGCTGTTAGTTTACTGACCATCATAATGCATGTAAATTGAGATTTATTTGATTCTTTGTTAGCTGTTATTTTATTGCAAAATACTGGAAAAATAGAACATATTGTATTGATTTTTTTTTCTTTTTTACTATGTTGAACAGTATTTTGGGTGTGAAATTGACACAACAAAGTTCTTTTTTAATTTTTGTCCTTGATTTATTTTTATATTTCACTTTTATAGTTTGTCTTTCAAAAATAAAAATAACAAAAAAGAAGAGAGAAATAGAAAAATACCTCAAAAGTATTCTAAGATACAGTGGAGAATTATTCTAAGTCTGATTTTTAAGTAAAAAGGCCATATTTTAATATTGTAGAAAAGTCAAATACAACCAGAAGGATTTCTTTAATGACCTTAATATCAAATACTTTCAAAGAGTTTTTTTAAAATCATGGTTACTGATCAACCACCAGTATTTTATATATGCATGTTAGAAGTAGAACCCTCAAAGAATTTGAAAATCATGACAAACTTTCAGTAATGTGTCTTGAGATCTTTTATGCAAGCCAAATTTGTAAGCAAAAATCAAAAAGGGTGTGTGTGGGGGGAATAGGTGAGTGTGGTTTGAAAATGTTTGCTTATAGTATTTTCTTCTCTGTAAATATCCAATTAGTTTGAGTTATCTTTTTTCCAATATAGAAGAAAACAAAATGTAACAAACATTGATTTTATTTCTTATTTTTTATGGAGATGAGTTAAGGAAATATTGCTTGTAGGGAAGTCAGGTGACTTGCACTGTAACAATAACAACAGTAATAATGAGATATTATTATAGGTAATATTTCCTTTCAGTAAATTATGAATGGTTAAGTCCCTAATCAGACCTTAGTTTGCATACAAATATCACCCCAATCTTGTTTTTTAAAAGATACAATTATTCTCTTCCCCCTCCCCCCAGCCCATATTAGACTATGGGAAGATAGACTTCTATTTTTCTGAATCTTGTGGTTGGATCTAGACCTATCTGGATTAGACCATTGCAGAGAAGACCCTGAGTGATGGACCCTTGACCCAAACTGGACTGATTTAGTCTTTAGATAGAATATAAGTTCAAATGCATTGTCCAAAACTCCTGGCTAAGTTTCATGACTTTTTTAATATCTATTTTTTGGTTATCTTCCTTCCTTCCTTCCTTCCTTCCTTCCTTCCTTCCTTCCTTCCTTCCTTCCTTCCTTCCTTCCTTCCATACTTCCTTCCTTCCTTCCTTCCTTCCTTCCTTCCTTCCTTCCTTCCTTCCTTCCTTCCTTCCTTGAAAGTAAATTAGATTGGACCAGTCTGGGATAATTGATAATGATAATACCCACTTTAGGGGAGAAGTTGCCAGTTCTCAGCTTATTATCATATAAATTATTTTTGCCTCTGAATTGCCTACAGCCACTTCTGGCAAGCCTTTGTACTCTGATGGAAATACCATTGAGGATTTTAAAACCCAACAATTTCACCTATTGTTGATATCACAAGCTTACCAGGGATCCCTACAAACATTATTTATGTCAACATTGGTATGGGTCTCCAAGAACACTGGAATTACCATTTACATAATTAGGTCAAAACTTAATGTGACTTGCATTTTATTTCTTTAATGGAGTGGACTCTTCTTTTGCAGCTTTAATTCATTTAAATCAATTTCAGGAATGTCAATGAGTAACAACGACAAGTTGTAATTAAAATATCAGATAAATATTTACCTGGAATATTTCTTTTGCTTGACCACTATGGAATTTCTTCTGCAGAAGAAGCAGAGCTGAAACAAAACTTTTTTTTTTTCCAATCTGCAAATTGATTCAAGCCCGGTATTGAATTTTCTGTCACTCACATAGGGCTTTTATATACTTGAAAAAAAAGCAGATTTAACAGATTTGTATCCCATTCTTTTCAAGGAGTGATATATGTGTTTTTTTTAAAGAAGCTGGGTAAATTTTAAATTTCATTTTCCAAACTAGTTGGGGCAATTTCTTGAAGACAGACTGTTATTGGTGGTGCTTATTCTGTCTGAATGTGTTGATTTACTTTGTGCTTTTTTAAAAAAAAATGCAGGGCTTCATAACTCATCTGTATGCTGGGTTGGATTTTTGAGAACATGATTGTTTTATCCATTCCTCATCTGACTGAGTGTCTTGGTTAATGACAAACTCAGAACTCAGATTATATGACATTAAAAACAATGGGTAGCTTCCGGTCATGTCTCTGGGTTGTATATGCAAGGAGGGCAGAAAAACTAGGTTATGGGGCTCCAAAGGGAACATTTGGAGAGACAAGTGAGGCTGAATGACTCTTGTCCAAAGAAGCTAAGTTTCAGTATAAGCTGAATGGTCGTGGAATGTGTGCTTCTCACATGCTCCGCACACTTCCCAGCAACTGACTGCAGCTGATTCCTGGCACCAGTTTCAGAAAAGAATTGCACATATTATTGTATTAATGCATATAAGTGTAAAACAGAAAAGCAAAAAGGCCTGAGGGTGAGCCTAGAATCTGGGAAGAAGCCGGAGCTGGCATCTGGCTTCGACTCTCCTTGTTCCAATATCTCCAGGTCTCTGCACATCCATTTAAGAACCACTTTCTTCTTTGATCTGGGTTACCAAATACATATATTCAGCTGCTGATGTGTGAGGTTGCTTCATTGCACAGCTGTGGATTTGGATGTGTGGGTGGGACAGGCTTTTTCTTTTTTTAATGATTTGCTTAAAAGAGGTTGTATGCATTACATTTATGCAAAATTCTGTGCACTTATTTTTGCAGTTGCATTTCCTTCTAGGCATAGTTCATGACTTCTTGCCTAGCATTCTCTCTGCCCTCCCGCTAATTTATTTGCAGCTCCATTTCCCATCTTGTTCATCTACTCCTAACTCAAAACCAGTTTACTGAATCTACAGATTCAGGAAAGTGTCCAGAAACTCAAATATCTAAATATTTTCTTAATATCTATTAAGAAAAAGCAAGCCTTGAGGGAAACCTCTATAGAAATAGTCCCCTGTTTAAGAATGAGTTCCATTCCCAAGGTCTGTTCTTAAGTTGAATTTGTATGTAAGCCCAAACAGTATTATTCTATAAGACTATATAAGTAGTATTGTGTAATGAACTCGAACCACTGTATATTTAACTCGAATCATTGTATATTTAACATGAATTTTGCTACAATAGACTCAGTTGTTAATGATGGGTCATCTGTAACTAGGCATTCTTAAACCTGGGGACTACTTGTAGACCCAATTACTAATAAACATTCACTATAATAATGCAGTATAGAAGAAGCTCTTGCTATATAGGCAATATATTTATATTATATTATATTATTAATTTAATTTTTCTTACTTAGGTTCCTTCAAGTCAGTGTTGACTCTTGGGAACTGCCTGGACATGTCCCTGCAGTTTTCTTGGCAAGATTTCAGAAGTGGTTTGCCATTGCCTCCTTCCTAGGGCTGAGAGAGAGTGACTGGCCCAAGGTCACCCAGCTGACTTCATGCCTAAGGTGGGACTAGAACTCATGGTTCCCTGGTTTCTAGCCTGATGCCTTAACCACTACACCAAACTGGCTACCCAATAAATAATATCTGGGGAGACGTAATTCTGCCAAGTGTTCAGCCATTGAATTTAGACATTATTTTAATTAATTCATACTTTGTCCCAGGAAAAAGACACTTTGATTCCCAAGGTGAATCAAAGATTTAACTTGGGCTTGGTGCACAAATAGCTCTTTCCTTATCTCTTAATTGTCTCATCTGTTATATTTCTTCATCCCTGGTCTCTAAACATCTCTTTCGGTGCACAATCAACAGTTTATCTTCCCACTTAGCTATGTTAACCTTTTCCTTTCTTTGAGATTCCACAGTTCTTTCTGTAAACACCCATTGAAAACCTTAGAGCTAAATATACAACTATCTTCAGTAATCATTACATGCCTGGGAACTTTGAGGCCTCATATTCATGGGTGGAATATATGCATAGATATCCCATACTATTTCCTCCAGCTGTTTCCCTATGTTTCTCACTATTTACAGGTTGCTCTGAATTCATATTCCCATTTCCCTTGATGTCCTGTATCCATCTTGTGTCTCTCTTCCATTGTATTCCTTTCTTTACCACATTGATTGCCCTGATTAGTTTACATTTCATTGGGTCCAGTCTGGAGACTGTCCAACTTTTAACATGGTATTTATTGATTGGCTTCTTTGATCCTCTTATGTTTACTCCTAGCATCTTTTCACATAGGGATTTCAAAGATGTCACATCAACTCTTTAAGCATCCAAGCAGCTGTCTTTCTGTGCCAGTCTTGAGCCTTATCTCTCATCAATGTGCTAGCTTTCAGTTTCCCACGGGAAAGCTCTCCTTATCACATAAAGCAATACAAAAAAAGAGCCAAGGTGAAGAAAGGAAAAATGTAGACAGCAAATACACTGGAAGTATCTTATCAAAGTAAAAAAGCCTAGACTCAACTCCATAGGGATCATGTTTAATATATTTTATTAACAACTAATGTAGTAGTTAAGTTGTAACTACAAATTCAGTTTAAAACCAGGCAGTTTCTACAACTATTGGTGATCTATTCCTAGAACATAGAAACATGCCAATTATCATGAAGATCTTGATGCTCAAGTAAAATTCAACAGGATCAGAAGATCATAACAGAGTTCTTTCTTGTGGCACACAAAAGCACATGCTGGAATATGACTTTTCCTTCTTATTTTATTGGGCAGCTGATATAACCTCAAGATTCCTAGTCTAAGTCTCAGAAAATCTTGACCTATTGCTACTGAGACTGAAGATACACATTGTAGGAGCAGCTAGGCTCTTTCTTCAGTTGGATTGTCTCTATACCTAGACTTCACTGATGGTATGGATGAATAAGAAATGTATTCCATAATATTCCAGACCAATGTACTGATATTATCTCTTTTGAATATACTGTATATAACAACATGGAATGGACACATGCACTACAATTTGCACTTTTCAGAATGTTGTGTCCTCTGTAATTCACAAAATATTTAGGGAGAAAATATGCACAATACAGTATGGGGAAAAAAAAGGTCTTTCCTTATAGAAAATAACTTGGAAAAGGGTGTAACTAGGAAAAGTGCATATAAATATTGAACATTTATAAAAAATTATAAACAGCAGACTTGTGCAGAACTGAGATGAGAAATTTGGCAAAAAAGGAAATTGATGGAATTGCTTATCGCTAGTAATACAGCATCTTCTGTCCCATATTAGGAAATTCAACAAGAAAGCTTCCTCTTCAGCTGGAGCCAGCTCTTCATTTATCATGGTTTGCTGGATCGTATAAAGCTGCTGATACACAAGCTTGCCTGCTTATTAATGTCTTGTGAGCATGGAGCTGTAAAAATTCACTTGGCCTTGCCAGAAGGAATGTCTTTCAAATACTCTATGGTGTGTAATGGAAGCCACCTTAGAGCAACAAATCTCAGTAGGTCATTGGATTTTTGTTCCAGATCACTAGTCCTTTATTTCAAAACAGGTCTTGAAGCTCCCTGTTTGACCAATGAGGCACCAAAAACAGGGAGCTTCATGCATAGAAATCATACATAAACACTCCTAAGTGTTTCCATGCCTGTCCACGAATATCCCTGCCACCACGTGGTATCCTTACCTTTTCCATTTAATCCCCCTGCCAATTTGTTAAAGTTTTGAAGTTGTCTATCGTTAGATATACCTGTGAAAGTAATCTCCACAAAATATTTTTTAAAACTCAGTTCCTTGTTTTATTGTATATCTGCCTGCCTGCCCGTATTATCCTAAACATTATTTCGTAAGACCAGATCCAAAGTACATTGTTTTTCATTTGAGTTCTACACATGGAATTAAGTCTAAATATAATTGACATTGGGCTTTTCTTTAACGTACAAGACACTAAATGTAAAAGAGGTTAAGATTGCAAAGAATATTTGCCTATTGGGATTAGGGGTTCAGTGTGATAATTTAGGGCTATAAAATCATATTACCAACTTACTAACTGAAACACATAGATTCTGATGAAAATGATAAAGCAATGCACATGGAGGCCTAAGCAAAATCCTTGCTTCCATGCAACTTAAGTATCCTAGAGTCTACCTAGATGAGGAAGGCATTGTATGTAGTGGGGTTTTATAAGTTATATCCCTTAATTATTCCCAGTGAGGTAAATTGGGCTGAGAATTGGTGATCATTCCAAAATTATCTGGTGAACCTCATTGAACCTGAGGCTTGCTGGTTCCAGAATAGCCCAAAAATATGCCTAAACATATAATACATGAAGAACTTCATCTGCCTATGTGACACCCCAAAGAAAAGCGTTTTTATGAGTTCTGTCATTGCTGAGAAAGGATGCTGGGCTGAAACAGAAAAAATGAGCTGTTCTGAAGCCCCTCCAAACCATTTTCATCTTAATTAGCTTCAAAGCAGGTTGCCGCCCATAGCACCAAGCCAGGATAGTGCTGCACATGTGATATGTAAGTTCTGGTGTTTGCATGTTGATATTATCACTTAATTATTTGTTCCTCCTTTTCCCTCTGCAAAGACCTGCTGGTGTTCCCAATTTGTGGGTCAGGCTTTGTACTGCAACATGACTCCCACTTATTTTTCTCCTTGGCATCAAATGTGACTTGATCATAGTTTTGGCATGCAATTGCTGTATATTCTTCTCTCTGACAAGTCTGTAATCAATTTGAACAACTGAACATGGAAGTGGACAGCCTTACAGCACGTGCAGAAATCAGTAAATATTTGAGTATCCTAATGCAAATTAGGTTACTTAGCAAGGCCAATATTTCTGGAATACACAAGACTTAGTGATACTTATGATATTTGTGTACGAAATTCTAATCACCCCAAAAGCTGTTTTTTAACCAATGCTGGCTAACCATGTTATTGTTGAAAGGGTATTTCTTTTTTCTGAAAATACTTACCTATGTTTATTTTAACATGTTACCTTCAGTGCGATGTACTGGCAGGTGTCAGACTAGGACCAAAAAGACCCAGGTTGAAATTCTTCACCATGGAAGGATTCACCATGGAAGCAAATTCAGTCCAACCTAGCTTCAGGGGTTGCTGCTGTGGAGCTAAAATGAAGGAGGATTCTCAGCTTTTCCAGCAAACAAGATTGGACCATAGAAGAAAAAGGCAGACAACTATTTGGGAAAGGGGTATACAGAACTAATTACCTTTGACCATTGCAAGCAGAATCATATGTTTGGGAAAGTTCTATTAAAAAAAAGAGAAATGCTTAAATGAAGAGATTTGTGTAGGACAGGAAGCATACACTAGGGATAACTACACTAATATGGGATTAGGACTCTGATCACATGCAGAAACCACATGTTAGCAGAGCTTTGTGTATTCGGCCAGTCACCCAAATATAAGCAAGAAGAATGAAGAGGTGAAACTTTAACTCCATTGTATGGCTAACTGAGAGATCTATAATATTAGAGAAAGAGAGCAAGCTTATTCAACTAGCATTTGAATAAACATTTCAAAAAATTTGTATAAGGATTAAACCAGTTTTCAAAGTGAAACGTTTAGAAGGTTTTGAGGATATGTTAGGGGGGAAATGGAGATACAATATTCAGAGCTATATTTTGACTTGACGGGAAGATCTCTGCTTGTATGGATGGAAAGCTAGGAGTCGAAACAGATTGAAAATATACCTGTCCTGAACCTGCATGAAAAAATGATAGTACAGAGCTCAGCACGACCTTTCAAAACCAAGTCCAGACACAATTGCTATGGGAGGGAAGAAGGCTGTGGCTCGAGATGGCAGATAGAGAGCAGCAACAGAGACCTAGCACATTATTGAGTCCTGAGTTTATTACTTTGCATCACAACCAGCTTTTCCTGGCCTGGTTCCTTTACTCCCAGCTGGAATTTTCAAAGGATGTGATGCTCTTGACCATGAGCTCAAAATGTTCCTTTAGTGGAAAAGTTCCTGAAGCCCCTCCTACAGGAGTGCTGTCATATGCTCCCATAATCTACTGAACCACAGAGGTCACATTTTTGTGATTGTGGCCAGAGGATATGTGGATGCTTTTCAAATCAATGCTTCTTGGCAGGACTCCCCTTAGAACCAGCCTTGGTTCTGAACGTATCTTTGGTTAATGGGCCATCTTCTTAGAATGAGTGTTGTTTTACTAATGTGACTTTCGTCTGAGTCCAGCTGAGTCTCCTTTTTTGAATATACCCAAGTCTCTGTAGCTTGGTTTTTAGTACTACATTCTTCCTTGACCTCCACTTCCGAAGATGAACATTTGCTTGTCGAAATCCATAAGAAACAACTATGGATTTTGTGTGGTAGTTTTTTTGTTTTTAATGAACTGCCCAGAGACCAATTGGATTCAGGCAGTGAATAAATTTCATAAATAAATAATAAATTTACTGATATCTCTAAGTAAAATGAGTACATGCAGTATATCCTTACACAATCCCCAGGCTTCTCTCAATACACGTTTCTCTTTGTTCTTTATACACCATATCCCTCTTGTCTCTCTGTTCCAGTATAGGTCAGTCTTTACCACACTAACTGCTTTTCTGTTGCTCTTGTTGGCTATCTGTGAAGTTTCTCACTGTCTCAGTCCTTGGTTCCCATTTTTCAGTTCCTGCAGAATTATTCTTCTCTGTCTATACTTCACCTAATTCCTGTATCCTCTATGCAAAAAAATATTTTACACTTCAGACACTATTGAAACAGCTTCTCATCAATAGGCCATGTACCATGTGTTGCTAGGTCTACCTTCTATGCATTAGAAAAAAACATTGTGCTACTTGCGTTATACAATTTTTAATAGAACGGTGAAATTGAGAAGGGGAACATTAATGTAATGCTTGCAATATCTCAGGCTTCCTATCTTTTAGATGAGCTTGGCTGGACCTCAGCATCCTTACAAACTGAGACAGAACAATTTTGAATTTCTTTAAGGGTTAGCAAAGACATGATCAGATAACTCTTTTTTGGAAATGTCAGGGTAATGGAATAGTTTGTAATATCCAAACTGGATGACTCAGTCCGGAAATGGGAGTAATGGATTCGTTTGTAATATCTATGTTATTATTTTTGTTATGCAAATAAGGGATTATTATTTTGGGGAATGTTTAGCAGTTTTTATTCTTCTGTAATGTTTAATTGTTAATTGGGGTTAGGTTTTGATTATTAAGAGGGGGATTAGGGGGATTATCTGTAAATGGAAAGGGGGACTAATGCTTATTGTCAGGTCCAGTCCAAGAACGACAGAGAAACAGTCCAGCCAAGTCCAATTCTTTTACTGCTTATACCATACAGACAGAATCTTGCCAGACTAAATCTGTATTACTCTAACCTTGTGGATATACCCTGGGAGATTCTAGGAAGTGGCTACCCTAAACCTCTTCCTCTTCCCATGACCCAGCTCCAGTCTGTGTTGTCTCTTATCTGGCCCCACTTCCTGGAATGTGCTCCCTCCTTCCTGAGAACCTGCTGCATTACTGTAGTCCATCACACTTATATTGTTAGTTATGTTTGTCAATCTTTGGACCTTTAGTCGTTTAATAAGGAGAGCTGAGGATTTAGAGAGGGGTCTATTGAAAATGGAATGAAGTATGGAATGAAGATGCATTTGGTAGTATTTTAAGATACGGTGAGAAGTTGTTAATGTATATATTTGCTGGGGATGAAAGGGGAAGTTTCTTCTTTTTATTTTATTTGGGGGGGATTTTTTTCCTCTTTTTTCTGCACTTTCTTAAATTATTTTTTAAAATGTAATTTTGTATTAAGTTTTTTGTATTGGTTTTATTTGTTCCATATAATCTTTAATACATTTTTTGGAAGAAAAGGTTGGCAAAGACAGATGTGGAATCCAGTAGTGATTTGGCCACCTGAGAGCCAACTTGTTTTGAACTGTGCAGTTGAAATAATATATTTAAACCCTAACAAAAATATACATTTTCAATTCCAAATATCAATATGACCAATGCAATCCAGATTTCGTAACTTAAAATTTAATGTATATGACATATCTCAGATTCTGACACTAAAATCCCACTTAACAAAATATGAAGTTAGAAGCGTTTGTGTTTCTTACATGACCAATTAAAGGCAAATATATGAGCTTTTCTTTAGCAAGAGGATTGATGTGGAAATATTAATGAATGTCTTAATGATTTTATGTTAGCATTCATCTGCAAAAACAAAGGAGCTGTAAAAGGTACATTACATACATATAGCAATAAAATCAAACATTTTGATTTCAACATCTATCAAAGTACTATAAATCAACTACAGTTAAAATCAACAAAATAAAATTTACTGAAAAGGATCAAGAGTTGGTTAAATATTTACTTTGAATACTTAATAAAATGTGTATAAATCTATATGTTTCATTTCAGTAATAACTGCATCTCCCTTCAAGGCAGAGCTTCTTGAGAACAAATAAAAAATATTTATTTTCAAAAGATGATGAGGTTGGACACTAACATCAAAGTAGCATTAATATTCAAAGAGAAAGTGATCAATCTTTAACTACCATCCAAGGTAATTGATTCAGATGGAAGAAATATATAACAATGTTTATAAGAACAAAGGACTTTGAGTATAGGAGAATTTTGACTTTCCCATGTTTCTTCATTCCATGAATAGGCCAAGTTCCATCATATGTGACCTGGTGATCTGAAGACTTAGAAATAGGCTTGGAAATAGAGCTGAGATCAGGTTTAATGGGAACACACATATATAAGTAAGACTTTTTCAAAATAAGAGCAGAAGATAAAGAGAAAAGCTGCAAGATTTTTGCCTAGGTTCCTAGCATCACTACATGGAGTCATTCTTGTTCATCAAGCAGAAAATTCTACTGCAGTTAAGAAAGAGGAATTTGTCTCTCAATGAGAGGTCATCTGCTCTTGGCATGTCTATTGGGTCTCTATGCTGAAACATTCAAATCAAATAAATCTAATCACTCTTTTCACATTAAGCTTTGGTTTAATTAGTATAAATAACTTGTGTCTCTAACTCCCACTTCCTTTTAAATAAAACAATGTAGACAGCCTTGTCAAGCAAGATCTAATCAGCAGAATGCATAGCTCAGAACTGACAAATGCCTTGATAGAATTGTCATCCTGCTGAAATTTGCATCAACTGAACCAAGATGTTGAGGTAAATCTATATCTCAGATAACCAAATGCCTAACAGTTAAAGTATGCTTCAGATTCAGCTTGCTCCTGTTGACTTTTCATTGTAATTTTGGCACTATAATTTTGGCAGCAGTAGGGAAATGATTCTGTACCAACTTCCCTGGAATGTCTTTTCTACTTCCCAGTCTGACCCCACAGCCCTAAGATTTCCTGGTAGTTTCCCATTCAAGTGACAATAAGGTCTACTGCTTCTTAGCTTTGGAGGACACCAAAAATTGGGCAGGAGCTGCCAGCTAGCTGAGCAACCAAACGTGCAAAGAACCCACAATGCAAATTGCATGTTATATCATTTTTAAAAAGATTTTATTAATATTTACAGGTTTATGTATTTTATTGTAGTGCTCCAGGCCTAAAGGTCATAATAAAGGTTTGATCTGATTTGGTGCCTCTTTTCCCAAATGATTTTGCAACAAAGGAAGATCACTACAAGTTGTCTTAAAAAGTAGATGAACAGACCCACTTTTTTTGTGCCTCCCTGACATATTAAGAAACAGAAGACCTGTTGCTGAGTCTTTTCAGCTGTTTGGTTTTGGTTCTTCCACAAAAATATATAGTGTGGCAACTTATTGAATTATGTAGTTTTCCTTCATTGTCCTTTAAGTTCTCACTGCTGAGAATGTCTAGACTCTAAAGATGGAATCATTTTGCTAAAACTTTGATTTATTGGGAACTCAGCATTTATTCCCAAACCTTTGCCCTTGTCATGGTCTGGATTTGTCTGCAAAGAGCTTGCAAATGTTAAACTATTTATTATTCACTGTTTAAACTTTCAAATACAACTTCCAGGGAATATTTCATGTGTCAGTTGACTATAAGAAGCTGACCATCAGACATTAAGTTTAGCTTATGTAGTATTTTTATTACTTGGTAGCAAGTCTCTCTCTCTCTCTCTCTCTCTCTCTTTTTCTTTTCCTTCCTTCCTTCCTTCCTTCCTTCCTTCCTTCCTTCCTTCCTTCCTTCCTTCCTTCCTTCCTTCCTTCCTTCCTTCCTTCTCTCTGTCTCTCCCATTAGTGATTTATCTGCTTCAAGGAGAATTAACTAAAATCACTGATCTTACCTGGGTTTTGTTTTTTAGGCTAAAATTTGGAGTTTATGGATCAAATTGTAAATATTTATATATGAATTAATGAAGTTGTTCTCAGGCCTGGAGAGATAAATCAATGCTGAAATGTTCTCTGTTTTGCCAGGTAGCAGCAAGTTCATACCTCGACTATTCAGATAGTTCCCAGTCTGTTGCAATGTGTCTGTCAGATAGCTATTTAGTAATAATAATCTATCTTTCTCCATTGTTCAATTATACCAAGTAAACCTCAAATGTTAAATCAAGTAATCATAATATTGACAGTTTATATCTCTTTATGGTGTGAAAGGACTGTTGTGCAACAATGCCAGTCTTTCAATTAAAAATTGAGCATGTGAAAGATGATTAAAATGTAAAAGAGGCCCAAAGCCTTCCCAGAATTAGCTATATAATTAAATGACTGTCAGCTAATGCAGCTTTTACACTTGCAAATTTCTACCTATGTACTGTACTGTAAGGAAAATGGCTTCAATGGTACCAATGCTTCACCTCATGACCTACTTACCATAAGGGGGCAGTAGGGTATAGATAGAGAAATAAGGTTTTCCTCTGTATCCCTTCTTTGCCATTCTGCCTGTTCTTTGTTAATCGTAGGTCACTTCCTTCCTGTTTCCTTCCGAGACACACATGCACACAGCACATGCTCTTTCACTCTCCTTCTGTAAGATGTAGTTAGCTAGGTGCTAGACTTTGCCTATCCCTATCATATATTTCCTGTAAATAAATCTCACTTTTTCATACAGTCACAAAGCCTAATCCTTGTGCTCAGGGCAGTTTCCTACTCTTTGCAACATTCGCACTGAACTCTTTAACTCCCAACAGATATACAGAATGAATTCACAAGAAAATGCATACAGGTAGTGCTCACTTAGTGACCACAATTGGGGCCGGCATCTCCATCACTAAACACTGCAGTTGCTAAGCAAAAAATTATGTGACTGCAACAGGCTTACAACCTCACTTCTTCTGTGGTCATTAAACAAATCACCCACGGTTGTTGAGCAAGACATCATGTGACCGTGACTTACAATTTTACTTCTCTATTAACTCTGCTTGTCGCAAGCCTGTTGTGAAGCACATAAATGGTAATCACATGACCACAGGATGCTACAATGATCATCAATGTGAGGATTGATTGCAATTTTTTTTTCACATGTCATAACTTTGAACAGTCACTAAACAAAGCAGTCAGTAAGCAAGAACTACCTGTATGCATTCTTTCTTTTATTTATCAAATTTATATGGCTGTCCATCTCACACTAACTGACTCTGGGCAGTGTACAATAAAACCAACAAATAAAACATACTACAAAGACCACTAAAAACAAATTACATTAAACATAAAGACAAATCGCAAGAGGGAAGACATCAATGTTATTCATAATGTAACCAGAAAGGATTCCCAGACCTGTTGAAAAAAACATGTTTTAAGGGATTTCTGGAAGGTCCCAAGGGCTGGGTCCAACCTCATTTCAAGGGGAATATGCTCCAAAGGGACATCCCTTAATGATAAAGACTATAGTCTAAGTGCTTATCACAGAAGTAAGGCATATTCATTGTTAGGATTTCCTTTAATTTTTCATTGCAATAGTTTGGTGATCAACAAGAGAAAATGGTCTCGAACAGCCTTTTTCTCCCCTTGATGGGATAGACTGTCGACTACCTGTATTCTATTTATTGTAGATGGTAGGCAGTTGCTATATTATTATTTTCTTGTTCCATATACCTGAGATATCTTTGTAATGAGTCTATTCTTTATATATAGAAAAACTGAGAATACTGGAACCAAGAAGAAGGAAGCAGAACATCTGCTAGTCATGTGCCAGATTCCCCAAGACAATCCATTATTCCAAGGTATTTTACATTCAACCAAACCAAGGTTCTCTCTGTGTAAATTCAAACTCTTTCTTTTACTTTTCTTCCATATAGAAAGTGTTATCTGTTGATAGCATTGCATTTCCAAAGTTGTGGAGAGTTTCCCAACTATCCGTCCCACTTCTGAATACGCAAAATCACTTCTTTGGCTATACATTCACTTGTGGTCAGCAGGTCTTTCAGCATAAAAAAAAGAAGAGAAAAAGATTCCATTTAATAAGTAGAGACAAACATTTCCATCTACTCTCCATCTCTAAAAAAGCTCTATGTATGCTAATAATTGATGTCCTGTGCCGGGACTTTTTTGAACAAAAGAATGGGATAGAAATATAATAAATAGCAAGTCAGATGTACATTGCAACGTCAATGCAAACCAAAGAGAGATCGACATTCAACATGCAATGTGCATGGTTATCTTGCATTGGATAAGATCATATGTTGCAATTCTATGAATATCTAGACGCTTCTGTTTCCAATGCAGTTCTTGGGCTTCTGTTTCTGCAAAAGTTATCACAAGCCCATATTCTCTCTGTTAGATTCTTGTGCGCTTCTCTTGGGATATTTAAGAGAAGATATCTGTAGCTGGGTTCAGAAGTCTTCCTGAAAATATGTTTATCAGAATGGAACAAAGGAAAAAAATAAGAGATGGGAAGCATCTGCATTCAAATGAACTTTCTAAAATATATCTGATCTAACATACAACTCCTAAAGAGGGGGGGGGAATCAGAGGCACTATGTATGTGTGTGTGGAGTGAAAATAAACTTTTTGGAAATAATAAGGAAGATTTTATACTGATGTTCTACAACAGTGGTGACTGAATTTACTACAAGCAGTCAGAGAATGAGTTAGTGATAAAGATAACACGGTATTCTTAACAATCAGTTCTGCTGCTAGAATATTAGTATGATGTCATACACAGGAGGGTGCAAAAGACTGGAATAAAACCAAATGATTATTTTGGAGGGATTTTTGGATGATATTTCACTTTTTTTTTTAAGATTACAGATGTTTATTTCATTCCACTTAAAGATAACTTGGTAGCAATTTGGAAAAAAAAAATCCCAACTGATGGGATTTAATGTCATCATGTATACAGACCTTAAAAAAAGGTTTACACAAGCTTGCCATTAAAACATGCAAACAAACAACAAACATACATCAGGAAAACAAAACAAGAGGAAGAGGAAGAGGAAGAAGAAGAAGAAGAAGAAGAAGAAGAAGAAGAAGAAGAAGAAGAAGAAGAAGAAGAAGAAGAAGAAGAAGAAGAAGAAGAAGAAGAAGAAGAAGAAGAGAACTAAACAAGGGAATATTGATTGAAGAAACCAAGATGAGGCATGGATGAATTTCATTTGGGTAGTTAAGTATTAGATGAGCAAGTTCATATAAAGTCTATCTGAATGCAGAAATAACAATGGCTCATTCTAAATTCAAGCTGTGAAAAACAGAATAGTTGGGAAGGTTGTTCATTTGAAACCTGGCAGTATTTTTTTTTTAATTACCAAATTTTTAAAGATTTTTTTATCCTTCCTTTATTATTTTTTTTTATAAATAACTCAAGGTAGTGAACAAACCTAGTATTCCTTCCTCCTCCTATTTTCCCCACAATGACAACCCTGTGAGGTGAGTTGGGCTGAGAGGCAGGGACTGGCCCAAAGTCACCCAGCCAGCTTTCATGCCTAAGGCAGGACTAGAACTTACAATCTCCTGCTTTCTAGGCTGGACCCTTAGCCACTAGACCAAACTGGCTCTCTTTTTCTCTTCCTGTGCTTCCTATTTTTCCTTGTGGTTTTCTTTAAACTCCAGTAGTGCACACTTTCACAATTTTTCCTGAGATACAATAGTTTCACCACAACTCTCAAATAGCCCATAACTCAGGGTAATAGTTTTTAAAGAAGTTTTCCAGGGCTTAAACCAGCAACCTTCTCTTTACATGCAAGTGGGTTATCACAGTGCTATTACAGAACTGACAGTAAAAAGCTTCTTAAAAGGCAGTAGAGACTGGTAAGTGCTGACTCTGTTAAAGAGATGTTCCTTCTTCTGCAAAGGAGCCGATGAATTGCTAAGCTTAGCTTGCAACAAACTGAAAATGCAGTATCTGAAACAGACAGATATCTCAAAGGGGACTAATGTGGAAAAGTGTTCTTCCCTGGTAAGCCCCATGCAGCTGGGCAGGATCAAGGAAGCAAGAGCTAGAGATTTCAGTAAGATATCTTTGATGGTACCTTTGATGGTTGTAGATAAAGTACCTTGGAAACTGTAACAGAAATTTCCTACTCTCATTTATGGTGACTTTGTTAAGGTAAATTGTCTTTGACTGCTTTGAGATGCTTCTTCCCAGATTTTGGAAGAATTTGGAAAAAAAAAATTCCTTACGCAACCAACCTAGATTAAGTAGCCAGCTAGGAGCTGAGTCACTCTCTATTGATTGTTTATATCTGTATTTCCTTTCCTTCCTCTGCCAGCCTCCTCACAGTCTCTCACATTCAGAAGTAGAGCAGAAAAATGTGTCCTGAAGTTGTTTTGACAGTGAGTGTTGATTAAACGCTAAAAAAAGAGGAGGGTTAGGTTTACCTGATTTGAAATTGTACTGAATATGTGGATGAAAGGACTGAAATTTGCATTGTGTTATATTCTTAAAGAGAATTTTTATAAAATGATGTACCATTGGTATTTATCACCAGAAAAATTGTCTAAAATGTATAAAGGTACTTCAGATGTATGTTGGAAATGTGAACAAGAGTGGACTTTTTATCATGTTTGGTGGACATGTGAAAAAGCTAAAAAAAATGGGCTCAAATACATATATTAATTCAGAAGATCTTAACGACTAATATACAATTGAAACTAGAGACATTTCTTTTCAGATTGATGGATAAACAATTTAAAAAAACCTCATTGAACTTTGTTTTTATATATGATAACAGAAGCGAGACTTCTATATGCACAATGGTGGGAAGATCTGAGATTACCTACAGTGGAAGAATGGATGGTGAAATTGATGGAGCTGGCTGTGATGGCGAAATTGACAGCTTTGATTAGAGAAAAGCATTGATAAATTTTAATGCTGATTGGAATTTTTATGGGAAAAAAATGAAATCACGATATATGGATTTGATTATTAGAAATAATAGTAGACAATAGAAAAAATGAAAGTTATATTGTAAGCTTAGAGTATGAGCTTAGCAACTTTACACTTATATTTGTTGCAAAAGAAAGTCGAAAATCGTTTTCTTTTGTATTTTTTTTTCTTTCCGCACTTTTGATCTTCTTATCTTTTCATTGTTTACCTTTTTCTCTTTTCTACTTTCTATCTTCATTATTAGTTCTTGTTCATTTTTATTTCTTTATTTTAAAAAATCTAATGAAGTTATTTTAAAAAAAGAAAGTGAATGGGGATTAATATCTTAATAATAATAATAATAATAATAATAACAACAACAACAAAAATGATAATTTCTGCCCTTTATAAATGTGTGCCTGCCTGTTCCGATGATAAGGCAACGGGTAGTGTGGATTAGTCCTTAGAGTAAGCAAAGCAAAATGCAAATAATCTGGAATGCTATCTGGAGTGTGCACATGTTTTGTATGCCTTCCTTGCTCACATGGAAAGGAATGCCAGGGTCAGTAGTGCAAGAAAACACACCAATGCATGCCCACACACACAAACAAAAACTATATTAATATAAAGATAGATCTAGAAGTGGATGATTCAGCAGACAGTTCTGGTTTATCAAATAGCATCGTCTCCATAGGCTCAACCAGCCTACTCAACCTGTCCTCTCATCCAGCAAACTACAACTCTGATGTTTTCATCCTGACTCTCTTATTAAGCAGCTAGTGCTGTTTATGTTCTTGGAACGCCAGAAACATGCCTTCCACTGCCTTTCCCAACCTGAGTGAGTTCCAAGTGTGGATTTCCAAATCCTGCAATGTTTTAACAATAGCCATGATGAAATCTGAGAGTTGTAATCCACACATTTGGAAGGCATCTGACATGGGGAAGATTGCTGCATTCAGAATGCAATAGTTAGGCGAGGATTTGGAACATCCAGGTTCAAATCTCCCTTTAGCCATGATATTACTGGGTGATTTGGGGTCAGTCTCTTCCATTCTCAGATCAACTTATAGGGTTGTTGCTCTATGGGGATAACAGAGGCCCTCCCTTTTGTTATCTTGAGCTCTCATTTGGAACAGGAAGGAAGGAAGGAAGGAAGGAAGGAAGGAAGGAAGGAAGGAAGGAAGGAAGGAAGGAAGGAAGGAAGGAAGATGTAAGTTCAATACAAAAAGAAAAGTATTTGAGCACTCTATAGCTAGCTCCTGGAACAATAGGTGGTTAACACTTCCCCTTATTAAGCCATCACTGTTTCTTTTAAATCTTATTTGACACTTTAAAAAAAAAAAAATATATATATATATATATATATATATATATATATATATATGTAGTTAAAGACACACACACACACACACACACATATATATATGTGTGTCTTTAACTATATCTGAGAAAACGTAATGCTTTGTGAAATCTTGCCAAAAAGATGAAGAACTAGGAAGTGTTTGTATTAAGAATTAGCTTTATGCAGGAATCATAAATGTGATTACCATTAGTGAAATGGCCAGGCAGAGACAGGGTAATTTAATTCCATAAGCAACTCATAACAAAGGCAAGCTTTTGTTATATGACAAATGTTGATGTAGCATTACAGCTATGAAATTTAGTCTTTCTATCTCCTTAGGCACAGAGCTGAAAACAGAAAAGCAGAAAAATATTGATTTGAAACATCTGCATACCACTTTCCATGGAAAAACAAAAATAAAGTGGTTTAAAATAAATTCCACTTGAAACTCTACCTGAGCTATAGAATGGATGGATGACAAAGGATCCACCTGGAGACCTATTTGCAAGAAATTGGCAAGATAGAAAAGCCTGACCCTTTGTTTGTTGGTTAGACTTATGTCCCTCTTTTCTTGTAGGACCTCAAGGCAGTTTACAAGGAGATCCCTCTTCATTTTATCCCCACAAAAAGCCCTGTGGGGTTGGTTGGGCTGAGATCCTTAGTTCTGGAAATTCAGTGAATTTCCCAAACTAAGTTTCACATCTTTTGCTAAGAGATATATGCACAGAGCTGTGAATCTGTAGGTGGATTATTTCAGAGTGAACACAACATGTATATAAAATGCGTCCCGTCCATTTCACCAAAGCACTAAATTAACTTCCAAAGATCTTCCCCTTCTGTCATTCCTTAAATAGTGTCTACCTTGAATCTGAGTCTACCAGGTAGGTAGTTGTAGGCCTAACCATGATAGAGCTTGACTTCCAGCTGAGTTTTACTTTCTCTGACAAATCCAATATTTTTGCAGTATAATGTGTGAAACAGTCCTAAGTAATGGGACCCGCAGGGAGTCTAGCCTGACTGTAAAGATATTTAGGCTGTATACGTTACCCTGTGCCAATGAAGATGTTTTTTGTTGTTTATTTTAAACATGCTTTGCAATATGAATTATGCTTCTCAGCACAGAAAAATTGAGAGAGTTCGGTGGGGAATGGGAAGGTGAGAAGGGACAGGCAGCAGGGGCCAGATATATATACATCTTTGCAGTCTATATGCTCATTAGCTTTTTCTCCAACAAATGTTGCATTGAGAACGGTAGGAGAGCTACAGCCTGACACCTTAATTTAACTTTCCAAAGTATATCAGAGTGAGCTGTATCTAATCCTACACAAGCAGCATTCTGCCTCACAATGGGAAGCTATCTGAATGAGAGGAAATGCAGCACAGTTTGGAGGAAAACCTGGAGAGAGAAATACAGAATGTTTAAAATACTCAATTAAGTGCTGGAGCTCTGCTAAGTCAATTTTGCCACTACATTTTTCAAAGTTCTGTACAGAGTTTGTTTCCTGGATCTCACTTATAGGGTTGGACTTCAACAAATCATCTTCAGACTTTCAAGTTGCAGACTACCTGGGATTTTTGAAGTCCTAACTTGACATCTACCAGTCTGAGCCTTTACATTTTAAATAATTTTTCCTGCTCTACTACAGTGTATTAAAATAGAACTTTCTCTCATTTTCCTCCACCACCTTTGCTGTCATTCTCTGGAGTGACTCACTTCTGCAGCCATAGGCACCTTGCAATATGGTGATCCACCACTGTAATTGGAGTTGCCACCAATGATCTCTTATGTTTAAATATCACAGTGACTTGGATGTTTCACTTGCATGTGTTCTTCTATAGTTATTTTCTTCAGATTATTCAGTCTTCCAGCCTAGAACTATGCACTCTAGTGGGGCATGAGGTCTTTCCACCTACCAAGATGCTTTAAGCGGAAATGTGAGGGTGTGTCTTGGATTTCCATGTACTGTATGCAGAACATTGGCCCATCACTGAGTAATGGGTCTTCGCTTCTAGTAGACCAAGCAGAATCCATGGGGAGAGCAACTTACATACCCTTAAACTTACAAACAAATTCCCCTAGTTCAGATGAAGCGCTTGAAGATCTTTGAGAGAAGCCAAAAGCATCTTAGGAAGACTGGTAACATTTCTCAGTGAACCCTATTTGACATAAAAGATCGGTATCCTGGTGTCACCCGAACAGGGGCAGGCTAAGATATTGCTATTAGTGGATAGTGGTTGGTTTCAGTGGCTAGACTCAGAAGCCTACATCGGGAGAAATAAGAAATGATCCCTGCTTGATATAACTAGCGTAACGTAATATGGATTGCAGATTGATATTAGGAAACATTTCTTGTTTCCCAGCGGCTGTGGCTTCTGGGTCCTAGGCTGAACTCAAACTCTCACTGAGTCACGAGCCATGGAGAAGGTGTGAAAGCTGGAGGTGCAAACTGTTATAGAACAAAATCCATTAATCATATCAGAGGCTATAAATGGTTTTTGTTTTATTTTGCATGTACTGGTGTTTGTTCTGTAAACTGGCCTTTTTCTGAAGAAAACGAAGAATCAATTTTACCTGCGTAGCCCCCTTATGTGACACTGATCTATAAGCTAGCTGTCCCCACTTGAAATTGTGATTCAGTTCATGCTTCCTGTTCTTTGCTGTGTATCTTTCTCTTTGCAAAGGCGGCTTTGTTTATTTATTTCAGGGAATTAGTTTCTTTGGGACTTCTTTTTTTTAAATACCTTGCTTTGGAATTCTGATCTTAAAAAACAAACCAAAAAAATAACTGCACCAAGAGCTCTCATTCATCATTTGTGGGCAAATATTCCGAATTGATTTCATTTATGTAGTAGCTAGCTGCTTCATTTTCTTTCTTGATCTACACGTATAACAGAAAGGAGGCAGGGTTTTACGAAGGTAACATTGGCCTTATGTCTTCCTGGTGCTGAAATAATTTCGATTTATTCCTTATAGGGGCATTAGCAACAGCTAAGCTCAAGCAACAGGGTGTAACCCATTTGTGAAGGTGGGCCATTTGTTGCCTTATTAAGACAGAGAGGTATCTGCACATTGTGTACAAGGTAATTCCAATTCATGGGGAGCGTTCTAATACTGGGAGCTGTGTGTTTAGATTCAAACTTCTAGCACACCCCAGTTGACTTAAAGCCTAGACAGAGAGAGAGAAATGATGGAAGATGAAAGCATTTCAGCTTCATGAAACAGCCTTATTTCACCTGAGCAATTGGTGGCATGGTTTGGGGAAATCTTAACATTTGTCTGAGCTTTTTCCACCAGTCAGATTTTCAGTTAGCACGTTCTCATGTTTTCCTGGCATGATTGAGGGGGAGTGAGGGTCGGATGTTGGATGAAGAGGAAAAGCTGTGCATTAGCTTTCAGGCTCAGCATCTACCTTGTGAACAGGAGGGATGCATCGCGGCCAGAGGCATTGGTCCACGAGGTAGTGTTTGCTTGCACAAACCTGTAGCTCTCTCACCTGTTCTTTGCATAGGTAAGGCAAGTTGGCCATCATTTATCAGTATCACCTACAACATCAAACAATTGGTTAGCCACTCTTAACTAAAAGGTAGCACAATACTCATAAGCCAGGCAATACAGCAAGAAAGGGCAAGATTCAATTGAGGAATGTGACTACAGAACATTGTCTCATATTCCCACTGCTAAGAATCTCTTGGGTGCAGCTGGATGGCAACTGCTTCCCAGAGGTGCCAGCTGGTGCATATACACTTTGCAAGGATTCAGGTCAATGCTGAACCTCATCTCTAAAAATGTTACCCAAACTTATATAGTACACAGTTACAATTATCCAACATTCTAATTGAACACTTTCTTTATATTCATTCCTATCAGCTACCTAAAGTTTATATTAAACAGTACCAGTTCATTTATCAACCCCCTTGCTATAGGCTGACCTTGAAGTTGGCAGAACACTTCTAAAGGAGAGAGACAACACTATTGACTTGGCCTTTGTTAATGTGCTTGAAGGACTTCTTAGGAAGAGATCATTCAGTTTCTGGCAGTGAGAAACAAGGTGAAAGTAGCATCTGGAAGCAGAGCATAGGACTGTTGTGGTTTTCCAATGAAATGATTCTGGGCAGAGAGCTCTTTAAAATCTTCCCACTCCAAAAATTTAGGAAATTGCTACTTTAGTTGTTACAGTATTGATGGTGGGAGATGTAGTTCTTAAAGCATCAGATCAGAAACCCTCACACTTTTACATTTATGTTTTTATATATATATTCTGCATTAGTTGAAGGATGTTTCAAACTATCCAAGCACAACCATTTTAAAAAATCCTTTCTGAGTTCTGAATGTCAAAGACGTTTGAAATCCAAACTAAGTGATTCTGGTTGTAGGAACTAAAGACAACAGCATCAAGATTTTGTTGCTTTCTAGTAAGTTTGAACTTAGAAAGTACTTTGTACATGTCCTTGAAGAACATAGTCACCTTGAAACCTGCTTTCATTTGCCCTGCTCAGTGGACATTAGATTTGCAAGAGTACAAAGTAGAACAAGGAGCATGGAAATTGGCATATGTAGTAAAGGGCATTAGCTGTATAATCAGGCATAGCTGTGTTAAGCAAATGTAATTTAGCTTGGTAAGTAAATGGAATACACAAAACTCATGCTGTGTCAAATGTTGGTTTAGTTCTACTGAAGCAAAAACTAGGACTCTGATTCTTTCTATTCCCTTCTAGTGATTTAATCTGAGATTCAGTGATGAGAAGATGGAACCAGATGTATACCATCTGGATCAGTTTTGTATGGCTCTCATATAATTCTATGGAACTGAAGTGTATGAGAGTGGAGGTGACCAAATTTGCCTCTCTACTCAAACTCTGGAATCACTAGAAGACAAGGAATAAGTTGCATCTCTGTCCTCATGCTTTACCTTTCAACTTTACTCAGTGCCATAAATATTCATACCTGTGGGGAAATGTAAAATATTGTACATGGAACTAATATCAGAGCACTTTATACCTGATTCCAGATTGGCAAAGTCCCACTGACAGTCCTTCACAGAGAAAGAAACTTATCTTTCTTTGTGTGGTATATTAAATACAATTGAAGGCTAGGTGCTAGAGTTTGGCTGGTTGATTTGCAGGGCAGTGGTACTACAATTTGGTAAGCTAGTGGTAATGCCCTCTTTGGGGAGAGATATAGGACACCTGTGTTTGTCAATTCTGTAGACCTTGAAGAAACATAGCTACTCGGAGTAGAGTAAGAAATTAGACACAATCACTGTGTAGAAAGCTCACGTACAAATGCATATTTCCAAATTCTAGATAGTCCTTAATTTATCAGAATCATTCCAAAACCATCAAAGAAAGTTATGGGATTCTGAAGAATACTGCTTTGCATAGATAATATTAAAAAAACTGGGAGTTGAGAGATTAAGATTATTATTTAGCCCCTAAATGTGATATACAAAAAGAAACCATATAAAAAACAAATGGAGAATCACCCTTTAAAAGGTCATCCGTCTTCTCTCATTTGGTGAAAGTATCCTCAGATGAAGTCCCTTAAGTCTAGATAAACAATTTTGGAAGAAGACATATGTTCAAGTCCTCTACTCGAGTTATGGAAAGCTTTAGAGGTTAAAGTAAGCATGTTGAGCTGGGCTTTGAAATAACTATAAACTAGAGCAGATGCCAAAATACTGGCATATGATTATATCAGCTTGACCCAGTTAGCTCCCTTGTTATGAACTGAGACTTCTAGACTTTTGTCAAAGACAATCTCACCCATAATAGATTGCAGTATTCCAAAAGCCTAAGTTTTCAGTTACAGAATGGCTTTGTTTGTCTGGTCTAAGGAGGCTTTACCTGGGGTTACCTGAAAACAAAAAGGAGGCTGAGATTTTACTTCAAGCCCCAGTTAGGTTAAAACAGAAAGGAAATTTTTCCAACCTGCTTCTCAAAGTGATGGTGGAAAAGAGTTCAGGGCCTCGTGTCTAGGTCTGAGGCTTACTGAGGTTCATTTCTGCAATGAATTATTGCTTACCATTACGGGAAATGAATTAATATGGGGGCAGTATAAAAAAAAATGTGGGTTTCCAGATTGTCATTCCCTACAAATTAGAGAGATGGAACAATAAACATTACATCACCATATTTATGACAAGATAAATTAGATTTATTTTTAGATTGCCTGCATCTAAAGCTTACTCTATTTCCTGATATTCTTGCCTGCACTGGAAAAGATTAAGAAGAAACACAGCTGAGAACAAATGGCATTTAAAATATCACAGTGAATCTTCATTTTCATGGATGTATGTATCGTTCCCATTAGGCTTATGAATCAAAGTACTGTGTAATTATCTCCCTTAAATTAAGTTCACTGATCACTCAGATTAACTTGGCAAGAAGATAGCATGGCTGATGGGATGGAGATTCCAAGTACTGATTACACACCTTGAATCATTTGGAATGACAGTTTACAAATGCTCTTTAAGTGATGGGGTATGTAGAAGTATTCTTTATTTTTCTGTGGCACTAATATCCTGCTCAGAATGACATTCATAGTTTCTTCTTCCCAAGCTGATCCTCAGCTTCACACCTGAGTGCAAATTTAAGTCTACTCAGACACACATTAACAACTACAACATGGGGGGGGGGGTAGGTTCTGTAGTAAGTCTTTCCTTCTCAGTGGTCTAAGCGCCAAAGGGATGTTATTAGAATAATGCTAACAAGGAGGGGGAAGACAGAAGAAGTATTAGATTTGGTCAATCCTGTAACCAAACTACCTCTGTCACTCCAATCAGTGGACTGTAGGATTAGAGAAAGTGCTAGATACAGACAGTGATTTCATTTAACCATTGACATCAATGGTCCCCACAGAAGCTGCTTGATCTTACAAATTACAATAGTTTGTCCCCCAAAAGGGAATTATGGTGAAAGTAAAGGGGAAAAAGAAATCAGAACTTGAAAGCCACATACTGTTTTCCAACAAAATCTGGCAACAAAATCATCTACTCATAGTTCTAAACTTCACTGGACATTTGAGTCGGATGGCTGGATAGACGAAAGTGCTATTAGTCTGATGTTGACCCTTAGAGACCACATGGACAGAATCCCTCCAGAATGATCTGTTTTCAGCTTGGCCTTTTAGATTCCCCAGTGGTGCATTCATTGTAGCTCTAATTGAATCCATCCTCCTTGCCAGTGGGCATCCTCTTCTTCTTTTTTCTTCAATTCTTCCAAGCTTTGTGGACTTGTCAAAGGAACTGGGTCTCCCAAAATACGTTCAGATGAGTTAGTCTCTGCATATCCTTAAGATATAAGTCAGTGACTAAAATTCTATCACACTCAAGTTTCAGAGGAAGAAATATAAATATGGGGCTCATGCCTATCTTTGTGTCTAAATCTTGTAGGAGAAAAATAAACAGGCCACCATCTTGATCCATTCAGCCAATTTTCCCCATCACATTTGGTTCCACAGAAAGTAAAATACTTTATGTGAGTAGCTGAATTTCATTTAAAAGTGTAGGGAAAAGACACCCCATTTGCCAATTGGTTACTGGTACATGTGGCTTCCTGGTTCTCCGGGTTCACTAACTTGGGTTAGATGAGAGTATCAATTTTGTTTATTCCAAGAGATATTTCATGTAAAGGAGGTGATGAAAGCGGATAAATCTTGTGACCCAGCAAAATATTTACTCAGTAATCTGTTGGTGCTGCATTGTTTATCTGTTTTTGGGTATGCAAGAAATATAGCAAGGGGGTAAACTGAACCCTTCTCTGCCATATCGGTCGTGAATTGACCCTGGCTTCCTAAGTCACATTTGGGCCAGATCAATATTAAAAATAGTAGGGTACTAATGCTAGTTTTTAAGTGTAGTAGCATGAAGTCATAGATAAAATTCAGGGTAGGTCTTAACATAGTATTGTTCTCAGTATAGAAAGATAATGTGACAATCAGTCTTCTCTTTTGTTAAATCTAGCCTTGAATCTATGTAAACTACGCTAAATAAGATCAAAGTTTGATGCTTCCTTTGTAAAAAGGAAGAAAAACTCAGCCACATGCTCAGAAAGTTTACAAAGTTTTGCTTGTTAACCTCTGACCAGAAATAAACAATCTACCCCTCTTTCAAGAATAAAAATGTCAAAATTCTGGCAGTTAATTAATTTTTATATTGGCATGCTCTACAATTTTCTTAAACTCAGCTTTGTGACTTCATAGCATTTATGAAACTGCTATTGACTCCCAGCTTGAAGCTGCAGTGTTGCAGCCCTCCTTAGTCTGTAAAATTGAAGTTCCTGATCAAAAAAAAAAAAAAAAAAAACAACAGTAGAAAGAGTTGTGAT
This sequence comes from Python bivittatus, assembly GCF_059951505.1. Classification (NCBI taxonomy): domain Eukaryota; kingdom Metazoa; phylum Chordata; class Lepidosauria; order Squamata; family Pythonidae; genus Python; species Python bivittatus. The sequence continues at coordinate 12,325,314 of NW_028277053.1, forward strand.
TTCTCTCCAGAATGCTATGAAAATACATAAGCTTTTGTCTGTGGATTAAAATCTTACATGATCTAACATAGCAATTTTTAACTTCCAAACTGGATGTGAAAATACAACTGTTGGTCACCTAGAATCATCCAGCCATTGCTATGTCAAAATAACAGCACTGTAATGAAGATGGGGTTTGTATTCCTTAAAGGTGCTAGAATGAAGCTATGGAGACATGAGAAGTCACTAATGGATAAATGGCCATAGACTGTATTCCTGATGGTGTGAGCATCATTGCCTTTGTGGCCAAAAATAGCAGCAAATGTTCAAAAATGAAATATTGACAGAACACAAGGTGAATAACTGGTACATCTTACTATTGCCTTTAGCTTTGTGGTTGTGGCTCAAGCTGTAAATCTTGCCAAACAGTGACACTAAATGACGGTTCAGTGGGACATTTTAGTGATCCCCACCAAGACTTTTGCCCCCACCCACACCCTGCGGGATGGGAGATGCCCTGGGGCTACCAACATATCACAGATTCTTATTCATCTTTCAGTCTGAGGCAGGAGATAAATACATTTTTTACAAACTGTGACTATTATCTGTTTTTCTTTCTTAAAATAATGCTGTTACAAAAGTACTTTGAGGTTCCAGCATCTTCCTAGGTAAGATTTTTTTCTTTTTTCTTTTTCACTGTTTCTTAATTCTCCAGTTCCTAATCAGGGATCTATTCTTCTTAACCCACTAATGTGGTGGTTTAGTTTTCCTCTAATCAGGAATAGCATATATATATATATATATATATATATACTATTTCTTATGCTAATCTAGTTTCTTCTTGATGTCTACCCACGACCTCATCCCTTAAGCCCATCCTACCTTGTTTACTTTCATTTCTTCCTTTTTTCTTTCTCCCAACCACCCTATATCTTTCCCTCTTAGTCTGGCAAAAAGATATTTTGTGGTGCTTTGAAAGTTTACAACATGACTTCTGTAAAACCTTTCCTGTGCCTTCCAATTCTGCAGGAACTGCTCTGAGCTTTGAGGGGAAGACGGCTTGCTCTCTTTGCAATGCAAACAGTCCCCTCCATCTACGTTGTGGCTGCATGTCATCAGGTCCAACCTTGACCATTGTTGGTGCTCTTGGTCTCCTATTGCCCCTTGCCAGATTCCTGGTCTTTTGCTTGCACTCTGCCAAAGGATGGTCTCTTAAATCCCCATGCCATACTACCAGGCTTCCTAGTTCCCATGTTCCTCTCATACTTCCCTTCAAACAATTTAGGGCGATGTCCAACAAACAAATCCCAAAGCACCCTGACTGCCATATTTATCTAAAGGAAATTGTCAGCCCTACAAGGCAGACCAGACCAAGAAACAAATGGCAGGCGTGCCTAAAACTAAGTTAATTACAGTAAGATTGGCTACAGTAACACATTCTTGCATGTCTGAATGTGCTTGTCCTCCTAGTCTTTGTTTTACCTTCATGTGAATTCAGGGGATGTCTATCTGAGATGCTTTTGGACTCCTCCCCCCTTTGTTTGGGCTTCTGCAATGTTTGTCTGCTTGTTGCCTTCGTAAGGGATCTTCCCCCTCTCCATCAAGATCGTCCTCTTTACTCTCTACAGAAACAGTGCAAGGATTCCAGCAAGGGCTTTACTTTCAAAAGAGGCACATATCTATATAACGAGGCAGGAACACTTGATGCTCATACTCTTATGCTGCAGGGGACTGGAAAGGGAGCTGTTCTGAATGTTGGTGCTTTAGGCTCATTCCAGCAGGGCTGTATCTTCTCAGCCTCCCGGGATGCCTTGCAATGCCTCCTTTGTCCATTTGCCCTCCCAGAGTTGGCTTTATGGTACTGCTGCTATTTCTACTTAACAGCTGTCAGGGCCAACACCATGACATCTCATGGATCTTCTTCTCAGCTGCCACTCTGCAGTGTCTTCCTGTCCTGCCCTGGGCCCTCTTTTCAATGGCAACTCCAGGATTCCTTTTCTGCCTAGTGCTTCAGGTGGCTTACGCTGAGACCACCTGGATGCAGGTGTGTGTGGCAGTGCCTGGAATGTTGATGGAAGGTCTGCCAGTCCCTGAAGTCCTGAAAGAGACTGGACAGCACCCTGACTCTTATAAAGATCTCGCAGTACTTGCACTGGATGCTGTTTTGCCTTGGGACAATCCTACCTAGATGCCAGCTGTCAAGTTCCAGCTCATTTTTAGGGGTTCCTGAATTGCACTTGTTGGCAGCCTCTTTGTTTGGCTGCCACTACCCAGCCTTCACCTGCCTCTGCCCCCTTGCCTTAAGGCAGTAAACTTCTTTTTTAACTTCTTCTTTTCTCGTTCTTTCATTGCCTCTGCTGCAACTGCACTCCCCCTGCCAACAATAGCAGCCTCCTTGAGGCAGCAAAGCTCCCTCTTCAGGAGCCATCTCCTCATTTTCTATAGGGCACAGCTTGTAAAAAGAGTACAGTTGGGAGGAAGGGAAGGAAACAGGATCTTCTGCTGCCCTGCATTCTTCCTCCCACATAGCAGCCCATCTGCTATGCATCACAGTAGAGAAGGTGGAGCAGGGCATAGGTCTGCCAGCCTCTCTGCTCTGCTACCACATCAAGGAGGCTGCTACTGTCAATGGTAGCTTGGATCCTAGTGATCACTGAGTCACTCAGATGTCGACAGAGCCAAGTTATCATTTGATATTCTCCAAAACATTTTACCGGGGCCAGCTCTTGCATTATTGAGAGTTGCAGCACGCTCTCTTCTATATACTCTTCATAAGAAATAAGAATAGCTTCTATACCCTAACCAACCTCTGGTTTTTCTAGTCAAGAGTTAGCATAATCAACAGTCTTTTACTTATGCTTTCTGTCCCACTCTCTAATATCTTGTACCCCTCTAATCACTCCTCTGTCTTTTTCCATCCTCTCTTCTCTCACTTCTTAATTGATCTTCTCACTCTCTGTGATTCTGTGTCATAATACTTCTTTGCTGCAAGTCTTTCCTTGACTTGAGATTTCTTCTGCAAATCCCATGATTATGACTAGTATGTATCAGAAATACATTTCTCTGTTTCTAAGTATCTGTTTTCCAGTTCTTGTGAGATTTCCTGAAGCCAGTCAGAAGCAGGATTATAACAGAACAGCAGCATGAGCAATAATTTGGGAGCTCAGGTGCTTCTCTAGAATAGAATGAATATGTTTGTCCAGTTAAAGTAGAGCTTGCATTTTTGGAAACTCTCTGTGTCATATGTTTTCTCAACAGTTACAATTCCCAGAATTTCTTGTGTGTAAAGACAAGGAAAGAACAGATGGAGGGAGAGAAGCCATGCTGTAATAATCAAGGACAGAAGATTAGAAGCTCCAAAATGAATTACTTGTGTCTACCACGTACCAATCAATGAGAAAATTAGATTTGGCTGAATCCAAATACGAAGTGGACTTAGGACTGATTTTGGTACTGGGGGTAAATCAGACCTTAATTTGATTTCAGTCCAGATTGGATCTTTATGTAGTTCCAGTCCGGTCTCTGGAGTTTGGGGGTGCTGTGGCAGCACTCTTAAAAATAACTTTCGCAGTCTATTGGATTTCAGTGATAGCAGGTATTCCTTCAATTCAAAATGAGCTTATCTCTCCAATAAGCAAGGCCAACTCGATTCCAACATTGCAGGGGAGGAATACAATTCCTTTTATTATTGTTTGTTTCATATGACTTACTAATTCTCAGACAGTGGACTCTTGCAAGGAGTTCCTACTTTCAAGCAACTATTCATTTCACTCTCAGGCCTGTGTAATCATGGAGTTCTTGGATATCCTTCTCCAATTTCATCAGTAATAACCATACCTGGTTAGCTAATAATTCCAAGTGGTTCATTCAATCTTCAATATAGTTTTTTTATAAGCATTCAGCTCTGACATGTAGTTCCACCATATCTTTTCCCATTAACATCTTTTTTCCCTTGCACAACCCCACTGCAAACTCTGTTTGAAATTTGGCACAAGCTTTTCTCACAGAAGAGACGAGTGTCCCTGCAATTTCATCACATTTTATCTCTAAACACCACCCTTAAATGCTTGTAAAAATCCCAAAGGGAAAGGAGATGCTGCTCAAAATTCCTTGAAGTGATTTTGATTAAGCCTCATAGGCTTGAACCCATCAGAAAGATAGAGTTTGCTTGCAAACTTTTATGAAATAATATGGCCCCCCATTTTGCAAAAGTAACTCTGGGTGTCTAACACAACATCTAAATTCCAAATGTGGAATAAACAACAGTATGTATTTTAAAAATATACTGGCGACCAAGGACAAAAACCCATAAATTAGCAGTATTTCACAAGCTCAACTAACCTCCCAAACCCATGTCCAGAAAAACAACCAGATCTTTAAAGCTTTCAGGAACAACAACAAGAACAACAACTACAGAGTTGGAGTCAACCCAATCTCTAGGGGTACGGTGTTTCAAAGGACAGTTGGAGCAACAGAAAAGCCCCATTTCCTGGGTCCCACCAGAGGTCATTCTTTAAGAGTGTGCTCATCCTATTGGACCTGACATAGCAGGTAGAAACCATCTGAGAAAGGCTGTCCTGCACATATCTCCAATTCTGCTAAAAAGTAATTTTAAAAAGCATTTTCCCTCATGCTTGACAGTGGAAAAAAACAGGTTTTAATTCAGCTTGCTCCAAACTGGGCATTAAGTCAGATCAGACCATCTGTGGCTTGGGCCAGAGAAAATCCTATCATTTCTAAAGCTTTCAATCTAACACTTATAATCTAAATCCTGGGATCTCTGTGCACTCTTAATGTACAGCATCTTTGCTAGGATGAATTAAATTTTTCTTCTGGTTGTAAGTTATGCTAAATAGGAGAAGAAACAGTGAAAGTTTTGGATATGATGGAAAAGCTAAGTATGCCCAAGAAATTTTCACTTATATTTAAGATACCAGAGATGAAGACTGTCTTCTCTAAGTAATGATCCCAGGCAACAAAAACACACTGACTTGTATTGTTCTTGTGGTTTTTATGTCAGCCTGATATGAGAAATCAGCAGGCAAAACTGTTCGCTGCAAAGAGGAAAACAAAAACATCTCCTATTTATGTTGAGTAATGCTTAAATACAGACTACAACAACTGCTTGGAATATCTGTCTGATTCTCACCCATGTATTCAGAACCAAACAGAGCACAGCTTTCTTTTATGTCCTACTAACACCCTTGCAGTCCATAGAATAAATCCTTTGTGTCAATAGTCTTTTAGTCTCATCTAAAAGAAACAACATTTTACGTGCTTTATCTGGCAATGAAGAAGGATCTGACCATTGTCCAGGCCTTCATGTGGAATCCCAATTCTCAGTAGAGTTGATGTAGGAAGCAAAAGGCTTCAAACTGTGTCCCTACTGATGCATGGAGAACAAATTCATCTGACTGGTCACTGCAATTCTCTCCTTTCTTGTAACTGTCTGCTAGCTACAGCTTGCCTTGCACTTCAAGATGGGGGATTGGTGCAAGTAAGATCTTTTAACCCAAAATTATTTAAGAACTACTCATCCCAGAGCAAATATGGTCTTAAAAATCCCAACTACACACTTTTCAGAAAGGAGACTTGGGTTTTATTGAGGAATAAGACCCTCAAGGCATGTCATCCAATGGGGAACAGTATTTAAAATAATCAACAGTGTTGAGGAACTAGTCCCTCTGAACTAGTGATGGAATATCATAGGTGTTGAGTTTCTAGGGAACACAGTAAGTGTAATATTTAATAATAAAAAGGGGACGTGGTGGCGTAAGGGCTTAATGACGCTCGAGTTTGCCAGCCAGAAATGGTCAGCACTCCAGCAGTTCAGGCCCAGCTCCGTGTGACAGAGTGAGCATCCATCATTCGTCCCTAGCTTCTGCCCATCTAGCAGTTCGATAGCATACCATCTGTGAGTAGATAAATGGGTACTCCCATTTCAGTGGGAGGAACCAGCGGCGCTTTGCATGGGGACTGGTGCTGGACCTGATCGGTGGGAAAAAAAAAATGCCGGACGCTGGACGCAACTGACGCGGTGGGCGGAAAGATCTTCGGTGGAAGAAAGCCCGGATGAAATGACTCCCTTGTGACTGCTGCTGGCCACAATAGAGTAGGGCTGCACTAATTGCAATTAGAATAGGCTTGTAATTTGTAGTTGTTAAGTTGTATATATGCTGTAGTATGTGAGCTGCCCAGAGTTCCTCATTAGGGGGAGATGGGTGGAGATAAATTCAAAATAATAATAATAATAATAATAATAATAATAATAATAATAATAATAATAATAATAATATCCCCTCTAAACAACAATTTCTTTGCATAGAGAAATGATTAGTTTTGAATAAGCAGGAGAGAGAAAGTATTTATGGGGAGCCAGGAGGTCAGCACTTCAAGGAAAGAAAGGTAAAATATGGACTGTCATTGATCAGGAAGGAGGAAAGACAAGCAACAAGGAAGAAAAAGAGAAAAGAGAGAGAAAGAGTGTTCTGAAAAGCCAGTCTGTATAGAAAAACATATCATAGCTACATCAGGAGATAGGAAGGATGACTGGTATACTTTTCCATCACAGGGTTCTTGAGGACTGGTAGTAGAAGACCTTCCAGAAGTTCACAAAAGGGTGTGGAGTGGGGGATAGGCAGCTCCTATTAGTAGCTACTCACAAGGGTTTTTTTTGTAGAGGTGAGGGGCTGGGCCAACTCAACATGCTCCTTGTTTCCTGAAGTTATGGTTCCTACAGCTGCAGACTCAGACCAGTCAGAAGTACTTTGTATATTACACTGTTGTCTGATCCAAGGCCCCCTGATCAGGCTAGCTTCTCCAGGCTATGAAACCTAGCTTAGGAGAGGTTGCTTCAAAAACTCAGGAATGCTTTCTAAGGAAATGATGTACTGGACAAGCTAAGGTCAGTTTCTTGGCACTAACTGCAAGTCCACTACAGGACCTTAGCAAATTTCTGCCTGCTTCAAGGTTATCCTAGCTGGAATCAAGACTAGTCAGTTAGGGCAATCTGGCTGCAGATGGCTCAGAGAGGCCCTGGGATAAGCAAAAGCTAGGAAGGAGACAGAGAGGTCAGAGCTGGCTACACAGCTGTTGCAGCTTCTCCTTAGTGTCTTCAGCCAGAAATGTAAAGGAGGATCAAGCTTGACTTGAGGGCATCATTGTCTTCATCTTCATGTGGCATCAATTCTACGTGGACTGATTTTGTTATTCAGGTTCAGTCTTATTTTCCACTTCATGCATTTCTTGCTTTCTCTACCCTCATCCTTTCTGATTCTTAACTGGAGGAAGGGGGTATATTTGCTTTGTTCTCTCATACACATCCTCAAATCCAGTAAGGTTATATGACACTCAAGGACCAGTGTGCTAGGCTCTTTCACACAAACTTACTGTGCAAAAAATGTTTCTGTTAAAAGAAGGAAAAAGTGAGCAAATCAAATAGGTTGCATAGCAGGGGTAAACAGACCTAGATATACTATAATTTTACCTCCTTCATACCTTCTAGATTACCTAGTAAGCATCTTATTTGCATAATTTCTCCAATTTGCATGTGATTCCTCATGTTTGACCCAGCAGGTGGCGCTCCCTAGCTAAGCAAGGCCAGACCTGGTTAGTATTTGGGTGGGACTCTACAGGAAAGTAGAGAAAATAACTCAGAAACCAAAGGCAGAACATTTCCATATTTCCATTTTGTTTTCTTGCCAATGGGTCTATGGATTCACCCAAGAATTGAAAGTGACTTACTTTTGAACAGCATGCAATGTGGATTGTTTCCACAATGAATATCCAGGCTGGAAATAAATATTTCTGCGCAATTCAGCTGGCCTTAAGAGTACATGACAATCTGACTCTGCATTTCATTTTTATTTATTTGTAAAAAAAACATTAGAACAATATCATGAACTGTGAACAAATTAAAACAATCAAAGGGGTTAACGTACTAACTAAAAAACCCAGTATTATAATACATTACTAGCTTCCTCCCATTCAAACTGATTATTCATTTTCATATCACAAAACCCACATTAGCCTTGAAGACAAATGTTTCTTAATTGATTTGGAAGTTTTAGCCAAGTGGATGAAGTCTTTCCAAACTGCATTAAAAGAGAAGTTAAATATGCTTGACTGTTCATATACTGAACCAATGGATGTTGAATTCTGCACGAGAAGAAGACATATCTACAGAAACTAGTCTATTAAATTCGTTTACTACTTCCTTTAATTCCCTTCTGGACTTCATACATACAACATACGATCTTTATAGTGATCAATGATCCAGACACATTAAGACATCAAAAGTAATAAATGTATGTAATCAGAGATACAGTATTTGATGACGCCTCTTGACTGCTGCCATGGAAAACTTGGCCACAGTCTTGGCAACTGGGATCAGAAAGTAGGAGCTTTGTCTTCTGGGCTTCTGGAGGTTGAGGAAGGGGGCAACCATACCTCATCCTATCACCAGCAAAGTGGAACGGATGTGATATTATAAAATACTCCTAGCAGCTCTGTTTCTGAGTGTATTGCAGAACTCTCTGGAGCAAGCTCTGAATGACATGGTTAAATGTAAAGAAGTTAGATGCCGGTAGGAACTGTGGCTTACCAAGGGTGGGAAGAGGAATGTCACTGGAGATCGCTCAAAGTCTATTTAATAGATTTATTTCTGTGTTAAAAGGAAATGAAAAAGAAAAGAGAAAAAGCTACAATAGGGAGCTATTACAAGAAGACTGGAACAGCATTTACCAGTTATGCCAGAGTAGTGTGCACATTGTTGCTTGCTAAAGTATCTGGCCTAGATAAGGAGAGCACAGGTTTCCACAGCTGATTGCTTATCTGGTTAGCATTCTGATTCTCCCAGATTTGAAGTTTTCTTGGGAATAAACCAGTGATGTGTTATTATACTCATGTCAATAAATGTCGATTATTTAATTCACAGTAGCTGCCATCTTCCAGCAGCCTTAAAATGTGGATTTCTCTTAGCAAAATCTTTAGAGCTATAGTATAAGACTGATGAATCAAAGCTAACCCAGATTTCTTCACACAGGTTGGGCAAGGGAATGCAATCAGTGCTTTCATTAAGATGTCCAATTATCAGCTCTTATGACCTCAGGTCTTTCCCTGCCTTGACCTTAACCCAAATCAAGTATGGAAATAAGCTTTGTGATTTTGACCCAGCCATATATTTTTCATAGTACTATTTAGTTTGACATCTTATGCCCAGGGTGGAGAAAGGCTACAAACCTAGATGTACTGTAGCAGATCTACAGAGGTACCTAACACAGATAAATGCCTGGAGAACTGGTATTTCTGCTGCTTGTGCTATCTGTCCCTAGATTTGCAGAGCATTTTTGTAAGAAGCCTACCTCTTGTAGTATTTTGGAACTTTAAAACTTACAGGCAAAATCTATGACAATTTCCATCAGCTGGATTAAATATCCTAGTGATAAAATGACAAATCCGTTAAGAGATTCTACTAAAATTGAGATTTCCATAATATCAAGCCAAGTGCCAGTGATAAAACTATCAATGGGATAATATCACCCATTGGCAGCCTTATCCTCCATGACCTTTGACTCATCCGTGTATCCTGTCTGCATGTCCTCACAACAGAACATCTGCCTTGTCACCAGCCTATGCTGAGGCTGAAGGTATCTTGAATTGAACCTTGTGATTTCAGCAGATGACCTCTCATGTGGATGTTTTGCAGAACTGCCATCTCCCATCTGGCTGGAGAGCTGAGTGCCTCCATGGTCACTTTAGCTGGGGCCATGTGCTGGACACCTCCCTGGCACAACCTATTTCTTTGTCTGTTTTCTCCCCTTGGCAAATGGGAGAAAGGAGTGGATGGAACATCTTCATCATGTTCTGGACAGGGCTTGGCATAAGTTATACTGAATTCATGGAGGCTCAGTCTATGAACCTTACTATGTGCTTAACTGAACTCAAGAAATTGCTGGAGTCACAGAGATGTGCTGCAGAGGAGCATTCTAAGAGATTTCTCTCTCTCTGATAAATGCAAGCAAGATCATCCTACCATCAGCTTGAGTTATAGCTATCCCAACAGTGTAAAAGCTGTGAAAATCCAGGCATATTTTATTCAATAGATGCATTTTCTAAACCATGTATATACGGAAAGCAGCAAGAAAGACAAGGGGTGCCAAACAATGTTCTGCTTTCCAAACACGAAGGGTAGATTTTACTGGAAGGGGGGACCATTACATTTTCAGAGAAGCCATTGGTGGTTTATATTTCTGCTAGTAGATGATGCTGGCTATGAGAGGAAAGAACAATGGGAATCCCTTCAATCTCTGCTCTGAAACTACTATTACAGTATGTGCAGGCAGTAATACTATCACCACTGCCAAGGTAAATATATGCAGAGATTTTGCTTTCCATATTGAACTACTTTCCTCCTAACTCAAGTATGAAAGGAAAGCAGATGTGTGGGTGAGCCTTTTGTCTATTTTTTTTTAGCATGTAATAATGTAGTTATGAGAGGGTCACAGAGGAAACAGATTTCTCTATTCAGAGGACTCTAATGCCCCAATTTCTCAGTTCATCCATAGAAGGAAGTTACAACCAGCATTATGCAAAGCTCTAAACAAGTTATTTGCTTTTGCTGAGTGATCTCTAAGCTTATGCCTCACCATCTAGTCTAATCTTCTCCAAAGGAATGCTTAAAGCAATTCTTAATTTGTCAACCATCTGCAAGCATAAAGGCTTCTGTTTTCAGAGGACTCCCTCTTCGAAGTAGAAGGCAAGTGTAACAGAATGTATGGAGTTGATTCCTTGGCTGAAACAGGCTTTGGAAAGGAATCCAAGAAGGTTCTTGCTTAGGTTCTATAGACTTAAATTCATTAACATCTTTCAGGAACCAACAGACTCAATTAATGGTATAGCAGTTCCAGACTTTGGAATAACAAATCCAGCAAGATAAGTGCGTCATTCTGTACCAATGGGATATAAACTCTAGTTGATATGTTGAATGACAGGTCTGGAGACAATGGAGCAATTTCTTGATTTTTGAAAGTTATTCTGCTTGTTGGAGCCTCTCCACACAGCAACCTTCAAACACAATTATCTGTGAGGATATTCCCATCTATGTGTTCTTCACTTTGTCTGGATAACATCCCTGGATGCTCAACTAGTTTATTGCCTTGACTTGGGGAAATCATTACTGCAAAATTTAAGGTAGTTGTAAATTTATAGATTGGAAGATATAATTTTACACCACTAAATAACATTTTAGACAAATGTATTCTGAATTTCAGAAAAATGCAGTTAATCAGCAATCACGTTTTTATATTCAACTATTGTAAATGAACCATCATCACTATCATCTTTGGCTTAATATAAAAGTTGGTATAGATGGGTGGATAGAAAGATAGAGAAATAGACACACACACACACACACACACACACATCAAATTAGTTTATAACAGCCATAAGGCCAGACACGATAAAATATCTAATAGTAGAAGTTACATATGTCTATATACAGAAAAACAGTAAGTATAGTAGGATTTAAAATAAAAAAAGTATATTTAAATACACACACACATATAATAAAATAAAACTAAACTAAACTAAACTAAAATAATAGTATAAGAAGTGATAAATAAATGAGTATCTAGACTTTCTTAATGGTGTATTGTATTGTATAGAAGGTAGCGCAAAACTGGATGACTTGGGAAGATATTTTTGAGTCCTTGTCTGAAAGAAGTAACAATAAGTAGGAATCACACTCCCTGCCCAGAAATTTCTTCAAGATTGGATAAATGAAGGTCTGTCTACAATTCTTATATAGGAAGCAGCATAGTAGCATATGGCTTAGAGTTTCTACTGAAGCCTTTTCTAGCCTTTTCAAGCCTTTGAATCATATCTTTGAATCAATTTTCAGATCAGTTTGATACATTGAATCATATCAGGTGCCTTCAAATTGACCCAGCAATTTAATGACATTTTTGTACATGTACAAAACATTATTATTGAACTGAATCAAAAATTTTAAAGCAAATCAATTTGATTGCACCATTTCAACTGAAAATCTGAAACAAACTGTATCAGCTTTTCTAAATGAATAACAAATTTGAATCAATTCAATTAATTCAATTGCAAATTCAAACTGGAATTGAGTTGATTTGTATGCCCCTAATAATGATTCATTTATCTCATACAGTTGCATTTTTATTACTATGGATTTTTTTCTTGTAATAAAAGTCACATTTTATATTTTAATGAAAATTAAAGTTCATTAATTTTTCTGGAAGACCCCCAAATTATGTAGCTTTTTGTGTTTGTTAAGATCTAAACAAAGTTGATGAGCTTCTCCTCTCCATTTTATTATTATTGCTTAATTTTTTAATAAGTGAAGTAAACTCTCACAAGGGAGATAAGCTGATTAGGATAATAGGGAAAAATACATTATGTCTTGAGATAAAGTTACATTTTCAGAGAGCCAGAAGATTCAAAGCTTGTGTTCTCCTTCTTGGAGCGGTTTCAGAGCAGATGTTTAAAAATCTTCAGCTTGAAGCCATTTGTTTCTGTAATATTTAATGCTATTTTTAACATTGAAAAACAATCTGCAGCCTTGGATGGCCTTTGAAAGGCATCACAGTAAACATTTCTTTATGCCAAAGAGAAACTCAGAGCATAACTTTCTCTGGTGAATTCTACAAAACTTCTGAAAATTTAAAGGGGAAGCACTGCACTATAACGCATTTCTCTATTAAAAGCTAGGTCATGACTGATTCTTCTGACTTCTCAGAAGTTCCTTATTTTGATAACAAGCCAAGTCTGCTTGTTTTGCATTCCAAAAGGAGTTTAAATGCTCGTCAAATCAGAAGCTGTAGGTTTATTGATTAATTGATTGACACTTCCTCTTTAGGACCGCAAAATCTTCCAAAGTCTCTACTAAGTAATTTCAACAATCATTAATATAATCCTAATAAATATCCTCATCATCACCTCAGCCACTAACATCAGAGCAAGATCCTTTACACTGGATAGATGATGGTAGAAAACATTGAAAGAGGGGAAAGAGATTTGTGGTGACTTTTTCTAGGATCCTTCCAATAAAGGAGTTGTTGGTAGGTGGCCCTGTGTGAAAGCTATTTCTCCAGTCCAGCAAACATGAAGTTCAAGAAGAAAGATTCCCATAGAAAGTTCATTCATCAAGGAAAGCCTTACTTCTCACTCAGTGTTGGAAGTTTTGGCTTCCATTCCTTTTGCCCAAATTTAATTCTTGGCATTGTTGCATAGGACTAGGAATAGCTCCTGTTTGTAATCATGAAATATCACTGGCAGACCATGTAGACTGTACTGCAGTAGATGGATTAGTACTCTAACCTTGTCAAAATTAGTTTCCTGTATTTTGAAGTCATGGAGATTTCCCAAGAATGTACAGGAAGGGGGGAAAGGCTGCATTCTCCAATCCACACTGTAAGTCTTATACTCAAAGCCATCAGTCACAACTGATGTTCATTTTCCCTTGAACATAGTGCTGACATTATTTATGCTTAATTCTTTTCCATGCCAAGTGGTGACTTAATTGTACTGAAAGTTTATGAGGAGCCAGGTGGGAGTCACCAATGTCATTATAAACTAGCAGTCCTTGTTATTTCACTTTTGAGTATGAAAATGCAAAGAAAGTGGGCATTCAGATGTAACCCTTATTGTATCTTGTCTAAGACATTAAATAGTCATTACCACTGTAGTGTAGACTAGCTAATGAATGAAGACCATCTTGATATACCCATGAGTTAATGAGATCTCTAAAAATGTATTCTTGCCATGCTCCTTGGAGCACAAGTGGTATGTTGATGACTTGGCTATGTCATCAAATGATGAGATATATTATGGCCTATCCAAACAATTAGGGTATTATCAGTGAGTGAGTTTCAAAGCAATACAGTGTTTATATGCTCTAATACACACCTGTTCAATATGTGATCTGCTGAACAACATTTAGTCCACTGATCACATTTGTCCTGATGTATCTTCTTTTTTCTTCCCTCTGCCCCCCCCCCCAAAAAAAACCCCTAAGCATTCAACAAAACCAAGTGTGAGCCAGTGTGGTGAAGTGCCTGAAGATGCTGGATAGGGACCAGAGGAAATTTTGTCTGGTTACCTGGGCTACTAATGATTTCATAGGGCTGTTTTTCCAAACAAGAACTGGAGGGTGATGCTGTGCCATGGGCACAGGAAGGAAGGAAGGAAGGAAGGAAGGAAGGAAGGAAGGAAGGAAGGAAGGAAGGAAGGAAGGAAGGAAGGAAGGAAAAGATAAAAAGTAGGCAATATTTAGCTTGATGAAACATAAAACAGAATCTCATTGACTCTGGCAACTATTGTTTGAAGACTCTACAAATCAGGGCTATAAAACCCATGTTCCTCTTTTCCAACAAGTGCATGGATTTCTGTTTGATTTATGTACCAAGTAAAACACTGGTTTTGATTTAGGGAGCAATAAACAGCCTTGAGACCAGAAAGAACGTGGTTCCTTTATATGTACCTGTTTTTCTATAAAGGTTCTTTTCATTGTCCAGGTATTCAGAAGAGCCTTTTTGGTAATGTCCCCATGCATCTGGAACTGTTTTCCACAACAAGTAGAATCTTTTGCTGGGCTCACTTGTTTTTCAAACTATTATATGTTTGTTTTTGATGCGTGTAAACAATTATTTAAATTTGGCAAATGAGCACATTTCTTCTGAGCATTTTAAATTATAGACAGACTTCAACAAACAGGTGTTTTTCCCTTGCTTTGTACAATAGGAAAATATCCATAATATAAGATCATAGCATCAAAAGTATACAAAGTGTGTCAAAATTAAAGACTAGAGCAAGTATAATAGGATCGTCTAGTAGCTGAAAGATTTGGGTGATATTGTCAGTTTCAGAATAACACAATTAATGATAGTGTAATCTTCCTGGGAATAGAATTCCAAAAACAGGACACTGTCATCTGGAAAGTTATATCTCAGATTCTCATCTGCCTTATTTGAGGGAGAAGAAGAGACTTCAAAAGCAATGTGCGAGTTTGAGCTGACATGTTGATGAGTTTGGCCCTTGAGTTACAAACCATATATAATCTTAAGTGTCAAATCAACCTTTTTCATTGTGCACGGAAATTGACTGGAATCCACTGCAAATATTCTGATATGGGCAAAAGTGTGAAAGTCTGCAATCTAACGACGGTATTTTATATTGACAGAAGGCTGAGAAGAATGTTCAAAGGCAGCCCCACAAATAATTCATTGCAGTAATCCAAGTAAGAGATTTTCAAAGTCTGCATGACTCTATGTAGGCTTTATCTGTCAGGGAGAAGTCACGTTAGTACATAGGTACATATATACATATAGGTACATTGGCCACAGATGCTGAAAAGGCCTTTGAGCTATAAAAAAGTATTAATAAACTGCAAAGTGGATTTTAAAGGATAAGTATATTGCTAGGTCCGGAATATTCTGAATCCTACTTCATTGGTTGTATGACTCATTTGTCAACATTGCTACATCTTGTTTAATTGAACATCAGTCAATAGCCTCATTCCATCCGTTACTCTTCTCATATGCTAGTTTAATATTATTTTACTTTACTGTATGTGAATGATACAGCATTTCACATCTTCAGATGAGCTCACCCAGTAACTTAACCAAGATGTAAAATGGAAAGTAATGCTTTGCAAGATTAACTACAGCAAAGGTTTGCCAACATGAGGCATGTAGGAAACTGTTTTCACTGACATCATTCTTGACAGGCTCCCAGCTCTGTCTGACTTTTGGCAATTAGAATTTTTTTTAAAAAAAATTTACAGCTATCCTCCAAAGCAAAACATGCAGCCACCAGTGTAATTTTTTTTTAAATGCCTCTTAGTTCTGCAAAGGTATCATATAAATTCTTAGAAAAAAGTAACAACCTTACAGTCTAGTGCTTCTCTACCTAGAGTGAGGATAAAAGTAAGGGTTATCCTGGGATAGGTGCAAGGAACTGGCAGTAAGGATTCTCATGATGATCCTTTGCCTTTTGTCTAAATGGTGTTGTCATATCAACAATGGTAGCCATTTGAAAGAGTGGTGCAACATGTACTCTATATTGCAAATACCCCATTCTCCACACAGGTTGGAGAACTTGAGTAAAACAGGTTTGGTGCAGCCGAGCTGTAATGTTTTAGTACCTGTTTCCAGGAGTGATCCAAGTATGGAAACATTCCTGATGACTCACAATTTGCATATTCCCAGTGCTCATTAAAAGAGACAGAGATATGATGTTTCTAGCCTTTAAACAACTAAGATATGAGGCCAAATGTATAATCATTATTCACCTTTTCCATATATTTGAGAAACTACCATCTTCCCACCTTCTGGTATTTTTGGTCAACTCATTAAGTCAGATTGACTGCCTGGAGAAAGAGCACCCTGGTTAACTGTTCAGTTTTGGAGTTTAACAGATTCTGTGGTGGGAAAGGAATGCTGTCTCGTTAAACACAAATTCAGAATTTTAGTGTAGTTGTGTGGGGGGAATAGGACAGAAACTCACAAACAAAAGGAAGTACCACAAGCATACACATTTGTAGAGTTCGTGAAAAACCTATAACCTGTCTCATTCAAATTTTATTTTTAAATGATTGGTTTTTGCTTGTAAACAATAAAGGAAACATCTTTTCCTGGGTATGTCATTCAAGGCCATCATTACTGCACCCATATTGCAGGATGAGGAGCAAAGGCTGAGAAAGAATAAGACTGCCAGCCCACAAATGACCACAGGTATGTGATTCCAATTTTCCAGGATGGAGCTAATGTTCTAGTTCCCAGCAAACACCAGTGAAAAATGTGAAGGTGAGGACTTTGGCTCTGCCATTGCTGGAATTATAGGAAATTTATGGACTGATGATGACTGATTTCCAGTCAGGACATGCCTCTGGATGCAACAGATCAGACCAGTAAAAAATGTCATCAAGTTATCTCAGCCAGTTTGCTTCTTGCCAAGCCAGGTCTGTGTATGTTGAAATCCACACTCAGGGGGTGCTGCTTTAAAAATCCCTATACAAAATCACTCAGCACTCACATTACGAATCACAAGTAGAATTAGTCACATCAGCCTGGTATTTTTCTTTAAACCTTTACAGGTTAATAGCTATGCAATACTTCAGATAAGTACAACGTTCTACTTGGTCTTTTCTTTTCCTTGGAAGAAATAGCTAATATATAATAATAGCACTGATTGTAACATGTCCAGGATGATGAAAGTGTAATATTTAATATCAGTTAATGTTATCCTCCTGATATTATGAACTCTTTATCACTGCAATTACTCATGTTGCACAGTGGAAAGCTTATATTGAAATGTAAATGTCAATTTCGTAACTCTAGTTATTACAGACATCTATCTGTAATCTCTTCATCTCTTCAATGATAATAATTGCATCTTATAAAAGCCAGAGGACCACACTCTGCAGCAAAAGTACATATGAACAGCTCTCGTCAATCTATTTATTCGGGATTAATAGTTTGCCCTTTCTCAAAGAGTAGGTAAAACCAATTATAGATGAAAAAGATGCTTTTGTGTCTTCCAACTGTTCATAGCTAAAGAAGGCAACGCTTGGAAAATTAAGAAAATCAATATGAAGATGTTGGTTGTGTTTTCTGCTGTGTGTTGTTGTGAGTATAATACTGTGTTTTTAATCTTGTGAAGTTAGGATTGTTCTGGAATTGGGTGGCCTAGCAGATAGATAGATAGATAGATAGATAGATAGATAGATAGATAGATAGATAGACAGACAGACAGACAGACAGACAGACTTCCCCCTTTCTATTATTCCCCTTCTTTCTCACTCACAGGCTGCACTCCCTTTTGTAATGAGTTGGCCACTTACTTTACAGACAAAAGCTGAAGGGTGAAATGTGATAAAGGAAGATTAAATTTCTTATCTACTATGAAATATGAACTCTCTGTTTATGACAACCAGATGGATGAGAGGTGGTCCAAGAGGGGGGCAGGCTACTGCAGCTCCTGTAAACTCAGCAGTAGATTGAACCCAAATATATGAAAGGTGTTAGAAAGCTAGTTAAGGAGACAGCTCAGAAAGCGATGTTCTCAAATACCACCCTGAAAGAAATTTTCCAGTACTTGCCAAGCTTTCTCATAATCAAGTAGTTAGATGAGAGTGAATTTCTGGCCAAAGTAATGTATATTACCTGTTCTCAACAGTAACACACACACAAACACACACATACAATCTTCATGATTTCTTGCATAGAGTACTGTTACTACTATGCAACAGGAGAACAAATGTAATCTCCTAATTGCTAATTCCTTAATTTATCACTCATAGAGGTAAATAATATTTGTAAGGGCTTTATTACTTCAAATTATACTGGCAAAGCTTTTCACATATTAGCTTCTTCATGGTATGATAGATTATTCATTGGTAGATATTAAGATACCTTACATGGGGATTTCCCTCCATTTAATTTCCCTGACAACAATCCTGTAGGTTAGAACTAGAACTATTATCCAAATGTTCATATGATATGTTGGTTCTCCTTCTCTGAGAGTGAAGAGGGTGGTTTTTCCTTGGAAGCAAAGATGGTATCAGATCTCGGAATTCTGTTCCTGGTTACCACCACAGCCTTTGTCTTTGGTCATGTTCTGATACAGGAACTCTGACTTGAAATGCAATAAAATTTGTCTGGGTTCAGAAGTTAAACAGAGATAGGTTTGGTTCATTGGAAGCTATCAGGAAATCTCAGGGCTATAAGCTACATTGGGACATTCAATCGTGGGAGAAGACAATGACTAACTCCTTCCATACCATTGCAAAGAAAACTACATGGTCATATTTATGAGGTCCTCACATAGTTCATATTATCATCAGAGATCACACCCAAGTTACTTTTTTTTTTTTTTTCATTATGGTGTTAAAAAAAATGAATGGACCCAAGTGGCAGTTTGGGGAAGGGAATCAGATAACCTAAAACACATATAGGTAAAAACAAATGAAGTTATAATCCTAACTGGTGAATTAAAAATCATTAAATCTTTGGATACAAAGGGGAGCAGCCAAAGAAAAGAACTGACATATGAAATTAACAGCTTTCTGATAAAATATGCAGTTTTTTTTTCAGGTGGGAATCCATCTCTGAAAACTGAAAAATAGCAAAAGTCCAATTTAAAAGAGAAAAAGAGAAAGATTAAGGGGACAAAGGAAATTATGGGACTGTCAGTTTAATGGTTATTTTAGATAAAACTTTATTACAAAGTATTAAAGAGAAAACAGACATAAAACAATTTCCTTTCTGAAAAGGAACCAACTTCACTAACAATGATACTAACTCATATCTAGATAGGTGATCTCATAGATGTGCATAGTGGGACCTTCAAAAAGGTAACAACAAAGTTCCTCACCAAAAACTCCTGAAAAAACTCTGTACCTATATTATGGGATAATGGAACAGATGCAAATACGGAATAGGAAATGGCCATAGAGCACTTAGCAGGAAAAACAGACAATTTTCCAATTGGAAAGATATTCAGGCCAATATTCAGCCTTTGAGGAACCAGCTTTGATTAAAAAAAAAAAAAAAGTGGGGTGGACTTCAACTCCCAGAATTTCTCAGCCAGCAGGCTAGCTAGGGAACTCTGGGAGTTGAAGTCCACATACCTTAAAGTTGCCAAGTTTGAAAAACACTGGTTTATAGTATCAGAGCTAGCAGTGATTTATCAGGGAAAAGATCTTTCCATTGCAGTGGATAGCTCAATGAAAATGCTAGAGCAGTTGGCTTTGGCTATAAAAAGGCAAATTGCATGCTTGAAATTATTAGGAAGATGATGGAACATAAAATAGCTAGCGTAGTAATTGTGTTATATAAATGTAGGGTGATGTTCTCTCCCACAGACTTACTGGGAAGAAGAGAGACAGATAATAATGAGATAGCTGAGGTTCAGCGCACCCAGATCACTCCCACAGAGTTATCTGGAGAAAGAAAGCTAAACCCAGTCCAATAGTCCAGAGCCAAAACTGTGATACCATATCCAAAACAGACTAGTGATGATGTGAGTGAGGATCACATGATCCAAAAAGCCAAATCAAGCTTGAAGGCCTTGGGCATAGAGCAAGCATGAATTGTTACAAACCTTGTTTCTAGCAACTCCAGCTTCTGTGATTGCTTCTCTGCAACTCTGATGCTGGAGGAAACTATTATTACAAGGAAGCACCTCTGCAGTTGTTCAGTTTACACAACACACACACACACAAGCACACATACTGTCTGTCTGTCTGTGGTTGGAACTGTGTGTGTGTGTATCTCTGTGCATGTCTATGTGTAGTGTGTGTATAGTGTGTATGCATGTACAGTATGTATGCATATGTATAGGTACTGTATATGCGCGCATGCACACACACACACATAAAAATTCCCCTTTCACCCCTGTGGGTAGTGTTTGTCTTCCTCAATCTCAGGTCCTCTACCAGAGGCCTGGGAGTTTGAGGGTCCTGTGCAGGATCTGAACTGTTCCTAGCTCTTCACTCTTCTGGACAGAGAGCTCTGATGCTGTTCCTGGGATCTGTTGGAGCCCCTCTCCCAGCTTAGGAGTCATGGCCCCAAGTGCTCCTACCCCCACTGGGACCTCTTTGGCCTTTACTTTCCACATCCTCTCTATTTTCTCCTTCAGGCCCTGGTACTTCTCCAGCTTCTCATGCTCCTTCTTCCTGATGTTGCTATCACTTGGCACTGCTACATCTATCACCACCGCTGTCTTCTGGTCTTTGTCTACTACCACAATGTCTGGTTGATTGGCCAGTACCTGCCTGTCCAGTGGAGTCCTTGAGGTTCTCTGAGCTTGGTTCTTTTCTTGCAAATGTTTCAGTACCCGGCTAGGTAACATCTTCAGTGCTAAAATGGGATGGGGTTTGCTCTCTATTTATATACTGTGGCCTGCCTTGCCAGTGCTGGTGGGGGTGGGGGTTTTGCTTTGCTCCTCTGGTAGTTCCTTGATTGGGGTATTGTTCACTGCTTGATTGTGTGCCTGGTGGTAACCTCTGCTTATCTGGGTGATGATTGCTGGTGAGGCGGTCTTCTGGTCTTTTGTCTCTTTTGAATAGTATGTAGATCAGTGATTCTTAACCTTTTTGAAGCTACCGCCCCCCTAAGGAGCGGAAAATTTTTCAACGCCCCCCTTTGTGAAAATCCTGTAATTTAGGGTATGGGGGGGGGGAGTTACTGAATTATAAAAGGCAAAAATGTTAAGTAATTTTTTTCAGTAGACTTACACACCAAATTTGTTCGATTTAACTCGATACTTTTGCCCTGGAAGGTAATTGCATTCCTTTTATTAAAATTAAAATGACTAATGCAAAAAAAAAAATAATGCTTAAATGCTCTTTTATGTAAATACGTTTATTTCAAAATGCTGTAAATACATTTATTTATTTTTTTGATGTTCGTTTTTTAAATTTTTTAAATTTTAAATTTTATTTATTTTTATTTTTTTTGCAAATGCTTTTTTAATGTTTAAAAATTCTTTATTCTTAATTAGATAATTAAAAAAACAGCAAAAAAATACACTAAAAGAGTAATATCAATGAAACATGCTTGATTATGTCAGTGGGATGGTTGTGCTTGATGGTTCAGAGCCAGTTTCTGAACGTTCGGTTCAATATTGTTAGAGAGATGAAGGCGCAAGTCCCCTCTTTCCACGATTTGGAGTCGACTTCTCTTTTTTGTAAAATTGTAAAAACAGAAATGAAGCGAACGAAAAGGAACTCAAGAAACACGGGTCAAATCAAACATTCATATTGAAAGGACGCTCAACGCATGCGCTGCGATTAATCGTGCAGGAAGACAGCTGACGCATGCGCTGTGCTGGTTGGGATCGGAGAAGAATCGTAGTGTCGAGTTCTTCAAGGTCATCCTACCTAGAATACAAATTCGTCTCACCATTCTTAGAAGTGCGTGAGGGCAGCCATCGCGTAAGTTCGTTTTATTGCTGGTACAAATGGTGTAAACCGGATAATCGATTTAATAAACTTTTTTGGGAGTTTTAAAATTAAGTTCGAATGCCAAAACATGCTCATCACCCCTCTACTGCCCAAAACATGCCTATCGCCCCCCTACTGCCCAAAACAAGTTCACCGCCCCTCAGCATCCTCCCACCGCCCCCCGGGGGGCGGTACCGCCCCCGTTGAGAACCAATGGTGTAGATGCTGTTAATCTCTATGTGTCTGTTAACTGCTGCCTTGTCTGAATACCAGGCTTCCAAGAATTTTCTTGCATTTTTGGATTTAGCTTGGTCTAAAATGCTGATTGTTTCCCAGTTAAAACTATGGTTGAGTCTGTCCATGTGTTGTGAGATTAAGGAATTTTCATCATGTCTTCTGACTGCTAGTTGGTGCTCGTGGATGCGCTCTGCTAGTCTTCTGCCTGTCTGTCCTACGTAATGTTTGTTACAGTCCTTACACTGTATGCTGTTCATCTGTGCTGATTCATCTGTGCTGCTAGGCATTCATGCAGTGCTGTTAATTTCTTTAGCCAGTAGGTGTGGATCATGTCTGGGCCAGGTGCTGTCGAGCTCTTCATGTTCTTGACCCGCTGTTGGATATCTGCTACTGTGATGGTGACTGGTTCCTGTTCTGGGAGATTGCTGTGGTCTGCTTTCAGGTCCTGCAGCCACTTTGCACTGGTGTTATGTGTCTTCTCTTTCTCCCATATGTTCTTCCAGTACTGTTCAGTTTCCGCTGCTGGTGGCTCAGCTGTTACTGTGTGGTTGCACTGCAGTTGGGAGTACAGTTTGGATGGTTCTTTGGAGATCAGGGCATTTATCTTCTTGGCCTCTGCTTCTCTAGTGTATCTCTGTAGCCTGGCAGCCAATGCTGTGAGCCTTTGTTTAGCAGTCTCTAGGGTTTCAGATGGAGTCAGGCCCATATATTTTTTCAGTAGCCAAGTCTTATCCTTAATCTCCACACCCTTCTGTATTTCCACTAGCTGACGACTTCTCTCCAAGTTGCCTTGATCTTAGCCTCCAATCTCATTTTCCAGGGGGGTATGTACTGCTGTTCTTCTTGATTGTGTAGCCAAGCATCACCAGGATTACAGCGGCTATAGCGTATACCAGTTCATTGGTTTGAGTTATGGTGGTAGCAGGGATTGTCTGGAGGGCTCTATTGGCATCTTCTAGCATACCATCCAATGGTACTTCTCCACTGAGCCTTGGTAATCGGTCTCGAGGGTTGACTGTAGCTAGTTTATCCATGATCTTCTGCCTCATATCAGCTGCTGTGCTCTGTAACAGAGGGGGTGGCAGTGACGTTCCAGCTTCAGGTGTTGGCTGCATATATATATTTACAAGACACCACAAATAAATAATCTCAGAAGGAGCTACCTTGCCTAGGCATATCATGGGATTATTTTGTTTTATGTTAGAAGATGTCTAGCTATAATCACCTAAGGGGAAAGATTGTGTCTTTTAAGCAAAACAGACATCTTAAAACTTGATCTTCTCTCTTTCTATACAGGATAGTCATGCTCAAGAGGGTCATAAACAACTTTAATGGGAATTAGCAATTTGCCAACTGCAGCCTTAGTCATCTAATTGTTGTTTATGATTTAACTACTATGATAAAAAGTAGTAAAAGAAAAAAAAAGATTAAACCAAATTTTAGAGGGTTTAGAAATATTTTACATTAGGAAAAGTTCACTAAACTCAGTTGGATTAAGATCTCTGTTTTTATTTAGTATAATAAAAGGTACTTTTCTGAGGGGGGGAGGACAAAATTCTCTCTTCTCAAACATACACATACAAAAACAGAATTTAGGCCTATCAGATGGGGATTAAGAAATCCACCTGATCATAAAATAGCAGCAAAGACTGAGACTTTTTTTGCATCCTAGATATTGTAAGCCTATGTGGGAAAGAGTGGGCTTGTTTTAAAGATAATGTTTGAAAAAAAGTATTTTGTACATTTCTCATTTTAATTTTCAGATGGAGTTTAGTAATTAGGCTGCAGTCATTTGATGACAATTTTGTGGGATAAATATTGTAGGAGGAGGGCCCTGTTAATCTAAGGCGGTAAAAAATCAGGAGTCTCGTAGCACCTTTTTTGACTAACAAAGTTTATTAAAAGGCATGGGATAAATTCATGGGATAAATATGTCATAGCTTAAACTCTTAACACAATTTGGGGGGCCGCTGGGATTGAAAAGATTAGTAGCCGTTGTGAGAACATGCTTCTTAATCACTTAATTGCTTATAGGTTTCCTATAGATAGCTGTATAGTTATTCTTTACTTTGCAATAATCTTCTGTTGTTGTTCTGGTTTAGGACAAGCCATTTCTCGATGGAATTCTGCTTTTCTCTATGATGAGGTTTTTGGTATAATATCTTGATTCAGAAAGAATGGCATCCAGGGGAGGGGGTGTCAAAATGAGCAAGATGGCAGGTGTTGCATCACAAGCCAAACCCCACCTCCTTTTCTGTGTATAAGACGAGCATGTAGAAAAGGAGCTGGGCTTGGAACATGACGCTGAATTCACTCTCTGGCCTCTCTTGACACCATCCCCTGGAAGATGCTGCTGCAGAGGTGTTTTTCTTGCTTCCAATTTGTTTGGAGAAAGAAAAGCATGTACATTATATACTCATTTTTCTGGTTGGTTGGTAGGTTGGTTTTAACAAAAACCTAGCTTCAAATCCCATCTACAAGGAGCACTCAATGCAGGGCCAGAGGACAGTTCTGGAAAACATTTGGCAAGCATGATCATATATTTTATTTATTTATTTGTTTGGTCATTTATTTATTTAGCAATTTTGTCACCGTCCATCTCATTCAAAATGACTCTGGGTGGTTTACAAAGCAGTGGTTTACAAAGCAGTTAAAATCAATTAAAAATATAATATAAAATTATCCTGAATGAATAGAAAATAAATATAATCCAATAGAATAGATGTTAAAGAATAGATGTTAAATTGGCAGTAGCTCAGGGAGTATCATCAAGGTGCCAGCCACCCCCAGGATTGGGTAAGATTCTGGTCACCCCATGCAAGTTGGCAGAGTGGGGTCTTTAATCCTTTCTGGAAATCCAGGAGGGTAGGGTCCTGCTACACCTCTGGCGGGAGAATGTTCCATAGGGTGGGGGCAACAGCAGAGAAAACTCTCCTCCTGGACCCTGCCAGTCAACATTCTCTCGGTGACGGGTTCAACAACATGTCCTCTCTGCCTAACCAGGTGGGACAGGTTGATGTAATGGGGGTGAGATGGTCCCTCAGGTAACCTGGACTCATATACCCACAGAGAGGGTGGGAGGGAGAGGGAGAGGGAGAGAGAGACAATCTTTCCCAACAGCTACAACAGAGCAGAGATTGCTAGAGAGAATCAGGAAACAGATATGAATCAGGAAATGAAATACAGTGTATGCACTGAAAGTCAAAGAATTGACTGAATGCAAGAAGGAAAATTTGCAACCCAACAGGCTTAAGAGTCTCCAACTTCATAGCCTAACACCATTCCATAAGTCCATCACAAAAATAGCCACTGGTATAGAATGGGCAACTAAGTCTAGCACCTCTGTATAGAGTCTATAACTTGATAGAGTTACAGACTTTACACAGCAAGAAGATTGGCACTAACACTTTGTACATAAACATGTACTGGAGGTTGTATTTGATTTCATACAATCTTAAGTTTGTTCATTTGTTTAATTAGGCACATGCACTCAGTTGTTATTGATTCTCAATGGCATACATACTAAACATGCACAAAACAGTTTTTTTTTTAAAGGTAAAGTTTAAAATCATAAAACTAAAAACAATAACAGAGAGCATCATAGGAACTATAATATATTTATACATTGGGGAGCAAAAAATACATTAACCAATACCCCACTATGAGAGGAAAAACATTACAACATCTCAACCACCCAGGCTTCCTGGAATAGCCAATTTTTTGGTGGCTTTTCTAAATTCCGGTAGGATTGGGGTCAATGAAATCTCTAGTTCTATAGCTGTGTGTAGTCTTCCACTGATAAAAGCATTTGCAACATATTTTTGTACCAAATGCCTTTGGAATTAGTTTCATTTTTCTTCTGTATAAAAATAGGCCTTTTGAGACGGAAAGAGACAACTGGACAAATTTGATGTGGGAGGGAAACAAGGTGTACTTTTCATTACAGGAATGGTGAAATTACCCAACATAGCAATATACAGTCAGGACCAGAAATATTGGAACAAGGATAGCTGTTTTGGCATTTGGCCTCTGTACACCACCACATTGAAGTTGAAAGGAAACACACCCAGATGGGAGCGAAGTCAGGACTTTCAGCTGTAATTCAAGGGGTTTGACAAAAGTGGGGCACTCACCATTCAGGAAGTACAGCCAGTGGCAGACACACACCCCCATCATTGGTGGCTCATAAGTAATGAAACAAACAAGCCATCGTGAAGTTGGTTTGTTTCATTACTTATGAGCCACCAACGATGGGGGTGTGTGTCTGCCACTGGCTGTACTTCCTGAATGGTGAGTGCCCCACTTTTGTCCAGCCCCTTGAATTGTGTTTCCTTTCAACTTCAGTGTGGTGGTATACAGAGGCCAAATGCCAAAACAGTTATCCTTGTTCCAATATTTCTGGTCCTGACTGTATCTACTTACTGGTGCCATTGGTGGAAACCTGTAAGATGGTTAATGAGTTCATTTTGGACATTGATGACATATGTGTGTATATCTGAGTGTAGAAATAATGGTGCCATGGATCTGTCTTTTGGTGTTCTTTTTAAAGATTTTTTTTTAATCCTGCCTTTATTATTTTAATATAACTCAAGGTACCAAACACACCTAATACTCCTTCCTCCTCCTATTTTCCCCACAATGAGAACCCTGTGAGGTGAGTTGGGCTGAGAGAGAGTGACTGGCTCAAAGCTGACTTTCATATCTAAGGCAGAATTAGAACTCACCGTCTCCTTATTTCTAACCTGGGGCCTTTACCACTAGACCAGACTGGATCTATTGGTTTTGTGGTTGCTGCTTTTATTCAGGGAGCCCTAGGTGGAATTTGTATTCTATATTTAATTCAAAGGAAGACCAGATTGTCTCCCAGTTAATTGCCCTTTAAAATGGAAGGATAATTCTTGATTTACAGTCCAATCTTCTTTTATTTGTATAGGAACAAATTGACTTAAATTCAGGATTTACTTCCTGTTGCACTAAATGCACTGTCTCTGTTTTATCTTGTGTTAGGCAGGCATGATCTTTTTATTTTGTGTTAAAATTGGAATAAGAAATGAATATTGAAATATAGCAGTTGCTGATATCTGATAGTCCATTTTCCTTGAAGAAGAATAAAACTGCTTAATTGTAAATCACTAGTTTTTCATAAAGACAAATATGTGGGCCAAACAGGCTGAAATGAACATGTGAGGAATAAATCTGACAATCTAAACACCGAAACTGATAGATCACAGTACTTATAGGAACATAAAATTATGTTGAAAACATTACAATTACAGCTGGTTATTACAGACCAAAAGAATGAATGCAATAAAAGCAATAAAATCAGCCATCTTATCATGGAATTTTCCTGAGCTTAGCATATTGCTGCTAGTTCCTATCTTTTACTAACATAGCATATGCTATGTTTTGCTACTCATTATTTTTCCTTCTTACCTTTAATTCCACTGCTTGGAAGGAAATTAATAAGTCTAGTTTAAGGGCAGTTTTTGATATAACACTTGATGTAGAAGGGATGACTTCTGTTCTTCTTTCAGGAAAGGTGAAGGTTAGGACTAGATCTTTCTCTTTCTAGAATTCCAATACTATGAATATGCATTGGGGAAAGAATAACATAATTTAGGAGGAACAAGGGTGTCATCAGAAGGAGCTTAATGCATGTTGGAAGAGAAAGATCAATAACATGTGTGCTGAAGAAGAAATGTTCTTCCAAGTAGATTTCAGCAGAATATTCTTAGACATATGCTCTAGTAGAGAATTTCCTTAAAGTACATTGGGTAGTGAATGTATAGTAGTTCCTATCCTTTATTCCAAGTTTTCATTTCTCTAAGATGAGTTTAAGACTTAATAAATAAATACAACCCATTGGTCACATCCAGTGATCCAACAGAGACTTGATACAGTGATTAGGGCAAAATATCCTATAAATGAGTAATTGATTGATAATGTGCCATCAGATCAGTGTTGATACTTAATGACTACATAGATAGACCTTCTCCAGGATGAATCCTATAGGCAACATCTCTAAGTTCTGGGAAGCAAAATGGTTCTTCAGCAGACAATGATCTAATTTATCCAGTAAGTTCAAACCTTGAGTAGAAAAATAATATATAATCTATTTGTGGTACTCCTAAGGAAAATGATAATACAAACTCATATATTATTTTAAAGTTTAAGTCAATGATAGTGGCAAAGATCTGATCTAATATTATGGAAAACATTCATACTGCTGAAGAAGTATGTGGAAGTTAGACTTATTGGATTTTTAAAGAGAAATATTTATTAGTCATTTCAGTTCCAATGCCAATCTCGAAGAAGTAGATATGGATGCTCCTGCACGGCTTGATTTGATAACAGCATGATGTGAGAAGCTAGAGGGTTTTCAAAGGAGAAATAAATGCATTCAAAACAGTATAAATGTACTTTGATATCTGAACTGCCAGGTGTATGCTGCATCAAACTTTTTTTAAAAAATGATGAGTGTAATAGTATCCTTCTCTAGCCAAAATATTAAAGAGTAAAATGCCTGAAGCTAGACTGGTATGAACATACCCTCCAAATAAATATGGAAGGAAAAGATCTAGAATATAACCCTGAGATGGGAACTTACAGGAGAATCTATTCGTATTTTTATCTTGGCCTTCTTTTTTTCCCCTCCTTTTTCAGGCTTCAGTCTTATGCCCATTTATAGGGGGTGAGGCTATAAGCTTATTTCTAAGTAGGTAGGAATGGAATTGCATCTTCAGTGTGTATCTCATCATTTTTACACATCATCGATTAATGCAGCTACTTAATATTTTACAGTACAACTTTATTGTTTCAACCACTGACTATAAGCAATATGTAACAAAAAGTAACAGTACATACTTTATAAACAATAATATGAAACAGAAACTACCCAAAATACTAGAGCTGAACTTTATTGAAGTAGGCTGTAATGACAGAATCTTGAAAGCTGATGGACAATCAAGATAGGCCAAACTTGAGTTTCTTCCTCACCATTTTGTGTCCAGGCTAAGCTGATACTTTTATAACAGCTGTCACATACTTTCTTCAATGCTATCTCTGTACCCTTCTGCAAATATTATTTAAGATCAATTCCATGATCAGATTTAAGACAGCACAATTACTTTTTTTGATAAAGAAATAACGTTCACCCAAATGCAAAGAATATATACCATTATATTGATTTTAAAACTTAACATGGCCTTTAGCTGCAGTCTGTGTTAAACCTCAGTGCAGCCTAATTTCAAAGGGCCATAAAAATGTTATCAGAGTCAGCCCAAGGAACTTGGGTTCTCAAAAGAGGACCTAAAAATTTCAAATATGCTACATATGCAAGCAGTGTTAAAGATAATGAGGGAAAACTATGAGATTTTCAAAAACCATCCTCAAGAACAGCAGATGATATGTGATGCATTCTTAACTTGGTCAGAGAAGTTTGAGGAGTTGAACTAGGTTTACTCTGCAAATAATGATCATGCTGATGTTTATTTTTGAATGTTGCATATCAATGGGGTGATTTTATCACTGGAAACTGTAAGAGCACCCACTTGTGTGACACCTCATAAATTCTAGACTTAAAACTGTGATCAGAAGTCAGACTCTTCAGCAAACAGAAAATTCATAATGAAGTACAGTTTTAATAAGGTTAGAAATCCAACCAAGATAATAGGTCTTGATTTCCATCTTCTCCTTTAAGCCAAATTTGGCAACTGAAAAGACATGGCATCATCTTAATGCAATATATCAAAACTCTAACAAAGATGTTTTAATTGGAACCAAACCAATTTCTGTTTGTAAGAATGGAACAGGAATATTTAATTCTGGGAAAAAAATCCATATCAGACAAGTCATTATCCCCTCATATCTCAGCTCCAGAAAGAAATCAAGGGGTTCATTTCATTTTAATAAGGTGAAAAACAAGTAGGATTTGATAATCACTTCTGGTGAGCCAAGATTTCAGAATCTCATTTAATAGCCTTTATTTATTTAATAGGAATCTGTCATGTGATCTCAAGAGAAAATGCATCTGATTCGAGGTGCTATATTTGTACTTCAAAGCACCTTTTAGGGACTGAATCCAAGATACTATTTAACAATACCTGAAATTCAATCCATAAATTGATCAATCAGTTAAATTTATATTAGGGTCAACCTCATAAAATGAATGAAATACTTTTCCTAGTATAAGTCCTTTCTCGCAATATAATACACTTTGTGTATATTTTGTGCTACTATACACATATTGTATAGTATGTTCACAGTTGCATAATACATACACTTTTGCTTACATTGTACATTATACAGAAAATCACATCATGTTGAAAAGTGACAATTTTAGCATGCAAGTATGTTTCAGTATTTTCACAGATTCAGGAAATATCAATTAACAGAATGTAGGAAATATAGCTCCATACCTCCTCGGAGATAAAATCTTCAATTTTTTTTTATAACAAAGAGGCCAATATCATCAAAGAGAGAGTAAGGGAGAGATGGGAGGATCTCAGTAGAATGTTTCCCTACCAGCTCAAGTTATCTAATATTTTTTTGGAGCAAAACTGCACACTAACCCATCAGGAAGTCCTTCATGATGTGAACAGCTAGAATTACATTTGCAGAAACACTTTGTTGTTCTTTCAATAAAAAGATATATGTGCATGAAATCAATATATCCCTTCTATGTGGTCAGTAGACTGACTGCTCATTTCTTTCTGTATACGTTGGTGTTCTTTCTTTGTCTTCATATCGATTGATCAGACCAGTTGCATAGTAATTGCTACATCAAGTGCAGGCTCCCTACTCTGTGCCTACTGTTCCTTTTTCTTGATGTATTCATCTCCATATATCACACTTAAAAAAAGAAAAAGAAACTGCTTGGGGCTTATATGGTAAAGAAGTTGAAAGAGAAAATAGATTTCTTGGCATTATTTGCTTCTCTCCTTACAGTTGATGAGAAATTTAGAATCACTTTTAAACATTTCCAGAGGTCCGCTGTGGAAACCTTAAGCATGACGTGTTCAGATGAATTGCTCCCAGTGTAGATCAGAAAGTATTGCAAAAAGAAACCTTGCTGAGTAACCAGAGACATTTGGTACAAGCCATCATGAGGTCACCTGGGCCATGCCTCACTGCAAAATGTATGCAAATTACAAAACTTGTTTTGGTGATGATGCCATGATGCGTATGACATATTTTGCCCCCCTTGCAGATGCTGTCCAGTTGACATATCCATCAAGCACAAGAATATTTAAAAAATCACATTGTGATCCTTCATTATTTCACCACCCGAAAATGTCTCTTGTCTGTGGATAAATTAAGCACAAAGCAAATGAGGAGTTACCTTAGTAGGACTCATGTAATTATGCCTGGCTGTGTTGACTGGATAATAATTGCTGCTGGGATAATTTCTTGGATGAGCCTAATATTGAAATCCTAATAGAAGGATTTTAATCCCTGCCCTCTAAATAATGGCAATACTAACTAAAATAAAAAAGAATACCTTGTTCTGTTAACATTCTAAGAATCATTATCATCATATTCCACCTTGTCTCTTGTTCTTTCCGCATGTGTGAGCATATGCATACATCCATGCTAACCTGCTTATTACTGAAGATTACTTCCCCAAGTAGGCTACTGAAGGCTCCAGCTGTACATACCATCTTCCTCAAAAGAAGACCAAGGTAATGAACCAAGCTAAAAAAGCCTGGTACTAGCACTTAAAGACCCGATGCAGACCTTTTGACTTCTGGATCTAGTCAAATGCAGGAAGCTTTGACTGGAATTGGAAGCAGGTCTCCTTAAGTCCTGAGAAAACTGATGGCAATGGGTGGAGAGGAGTTAAAGGCATGGCCACTAGCAAAAGACTTCTGATGAGAACTGAAGCTTTGCAGATTCAGATCCTGCCAAAATGTCAACTGTGGGTGTTCAGAATGCAAAAAGCATTGAAAGAAAGAAGAAAGGACAGGACAGGAAAGAAGCCTCTTTGCTCGAACAACTGATGTGGTAGCCTTACTTTGAAGCCATCTGTCTTGTGCTTGACCACATGGATTCCTTGACCGATGCTATCATCTCATCCCTTGCTTCATATTGATGTTGGATAAGAATTCCTTGCTAGAACACAGAGTACTGCTACTGAATGGCTCCTTGAAACTCTGATGAGCGACCAAGGACTGATTAATAAACTGATACTCTGTTTATTCCCTGCTGGATCCTTCTTAAGCTTTGAAAGTGACATTCCAGGAGAAAGCACCTTAGTAATGAATTAATTACTTTCAGACTTTTTTTAAATACTTTGTTTAAATTTTAAACAAAATTGCTTTTGTTTGCCAAATTCTTAAATCACCTTTTGGTCATTTGGGGTATTACGAAACGCACATCAAGGACTTCAGTGATGGGTAAAGGGTATGTGTTTCAGTTAGGGTGACATCTCAGTAAAGGGGGCATCTTGATGTACTACCAATAACTCACATTGCTATGCTGTAGTGCTTCTATTAAAAATATGGTACTTCCATTGGTTTTAACTCCTCAACTCCTCCAGAGCAGTTAGTTTCAAATCTGTAATAGCTTTTTTTTTTTTTTTTTTGGTATGCTAGTCTTGAAATGCAGTAGGCTTCCTTGCCATCTAGATCTATTTTAATTAAAAATGCTAATTAAAAAAAAAAAAAAACAGACAAAGCACACACACGCAAGCTGCTTGGCCACAATTAACAGAGTACATAAAAAAGCATCTGAAGTTGTAAGGATTCCATACTGGCAATTTTCCCAGGTGTTTTTCCCAGTATCTTTAACCATGATTGCATGCTGTTATGGTAGCTAAATAATGCAGACTGATTCCAAGAATTCTACTTGAAAATGCAGCTGGGCTTGATCAGTCAATGATATTTTGATAGCTTACAGATCTTTATAAGTCTTCCTGAGCAAATAGGAGTTCAGCCTGGACCAGGATTAAGGTTTCCCCTTTTCTTTGGCAGGGGACTAAGTTTTCCAAAAGACTGCCTTGTAGCACTTGAGTTCAGAAGTTTTGAGACAAAACTTTCTATCAATGGGAGAGTTGGACTAACCACAAATTCCAACCGTGCTGAGAGAGAAATACTATTTTTGCTTCAGTCCAGAACTGATTTTGAATGGATCCAAAGTCCTCACATCCATCATTGTGAGTTTTCAACCCATCCTAATCAAATACTAGGGGGGTGAGTGACTTAAGGCATCTTAAAGTTAAAAAATACTTGCTACCATAGAAGTGAATATATATATATATATATATATATATATATATATATATTCTCTCTCTCTCTCTCTCTCTCTATATATATATATATATATATAGAGAGAGAGAGAGAGAGAGAGAGAGAACTTAATTATTTATGGATTTATATACTACAATTATTTATAGCTTGCATTTCGGGATAATCCTGAAATAATAGTCTTCCCAAAGTGGTTCACAACAATAGAAGTAATTGCAAATGAAAGTAGAAGAAACATTTAACAAACTATATTTTACGCTTTTTCTTAGAGGACAATTAATGGCATTGACCCTATGGCAAATGGGGGATAGATAAATTGGAACAGGTTTTGGTCTAAGTTTTCTTTTTCTCTGTCTACTCAGGGTTCCTTCATCTTAAATGAATTTATCCAATAAAATTATCTTCCTGAATTTACACTACAGTAAACCCCCCAATTTTGAGTCCTCTATATAGTTCTGGGCACTGTACATCAAGGAGGATTTGGAAAAAAATGGAACAGGTACAATGAGAGGCAATGAAGATGATCAGGGGATTGAGATCTGAGTCCTATGAAGAGAGATGGAAGGAGCTCAGAATGTTTAGTCTTGAGAAAAGATGGAGAAGAGGGAGAATGGGATAGTATTCTTCAAATACCTGAGAAACAAAACAAAACACCCTTCTCTGGATGTCTTCAAATGGAGGCTGGACAGCCATCTGTAAGGAATGCTTTAATTTATATACTAGAGGAACATATGGCACATGCTTGTCTAAATGGGCCCTCCCAACCCTAAGTTCTATGAATAGCAATCAGGCACAAAATGTTACATGCTTTGTCATATGTATACACATATTAAGGTGCATCTTTGCATCCTGAGCTCCCAAATTTCTTATCAAAAGCAGTGCTCCATGGAGGAATTTGGACACGAAACAGGGAAGAGGTAAAGGCAGTGTGCATTTGCAATAATGGCTCCACGTTAAGGGAAAATATGTGCAAAATCGAGTAGAGAAAAATTACCTTCAAAAATTACCTTCAAAAGATCTCTCACCAGGAAAAAGTGAATATAAAAACTAGGCCTGTGTTCCAACTCAAGCTGAAATATCAACCTGGCATGAATTGATGCAATTTGGGGTAGTTTTTCAATTCTTTGGAAGTGAGACAGATATTGCAAACTCACTTTCTGGTTCTAAAAAAAGTCAATGCAGCATTACTTCGGGTAGGAAGTATGGGAGCTCAGTATGTAAGAACTTGGTGGGGAGTTGTTGGCTGGGTGGCAAGTTTTTTGGGGGAGGTAGAAGAGAGATGTACATTCAGTCTTCCTGCAATTATACTGTCACCTAGGGCCACTTTTGGAGTGATTCTCTGTGCCTTACAAATGATTCACACAAATGTTCTGTCTTACAAATGACAAATGACCTATCAAGTTCCATTTTAATGTCCTTCGTTTATTATTTTTACCCAGATTTCTTATCCTTTCCCTTCCTGCCTTTCCTACATTTAAAAAATGCAAAAACAAAACAAAACAAAAATACCATATTATAATATCAATGCTATTCTCATTCTCTTCATTTATACAAAATATTGAATACTTTTTCCAGCAGTGCCTAAAACAGAATGATCTATAATCCCACGTCTTGGTGACTTTTTATGATATTGCTGTTTCCTGATGTAGTCTGAGATATCAACCCACCTTATATTATTCTATTTCTGTTTTTAATCTCTGTTCCTTATACATCACCTAGACTTGCTTTGGTGATTGAGGTATCTGATACTTTGATTGAATCTTCATCATTATTATATGAGTGAACCGTGTATAGGATTTATGGCATATAAAGTTCTAACATAAACTTTTAACTTTGCCTCAGCGGTTGGCCACACTTGGCCAATTAGAGCTTAGAAGCTAAGCAGAATCA
Source organism: Python bivittatus (assembly GCF_059951505.1). Lineage (NCBI taxonomy): Eukaryota > Metazoa > Chordata > Lepidosauria > Squamata > Pythonidae > Python > Python bivittatus. Next base: position 12,360,636 of record NW_028277053.1, read on the forward strand.
GGTCTGGTAAGTACTTGGATGAGAGATCACAAGAAAACTTCAGGGCAGAAGAAGACAGTGGCCAACCAGTTCTGAGTGGGTGTGCCAATGAAATCATAGGGATTTGTGCTCTGCTTGAAAAGACTCTACTTTTATGTTGCTTCAGAGCAAATGTAAATTGCTAAAGAGTTGGTATTCAAAGATGCACGGATCCCTAGTAAAGATACTTGAATTACAAACAAACAACACTCATGCTAATTATTCTGCCAAAGGTTGCAGACATCTCAGTTACAGCTAAATAAATAAGCATCTATATCTACAACTCATTCAACCAAATGCAAACCCTGAATGAATGAGCAGATTATTGATTGATAAAATAGCAAGGACTAGGATTCACTGGCCTTCAATGACAGCTTTTTATTTTTTTAAAAAAATAATAGATCCAACTTTCGTAATGTCACTGAATCAATGCAAAACAGCTATGATGATTTGGTTCCATTAACAAAATCACTGAGGACTGAAGTTGTCATTTCTTAGATAATCTTGCACTGGTATGTATTGAAACGTCTTTATTGCTTCTCATTAATTAATAATTTATAAGGACATTTGTAATTTTGATGTCATTTTTTCAAGTAAATGCAAGCTAGTAGAACATTGAAATAAATCAGAAAGAAAAATAAAAGCAAAAAAAAAAAAGCCACTGAATAATTACTGATATCAAAATGTATCCTTTCAAAATTAAGGGAGAGTAGACAATTGACAGTGAGGTGAATTTAGTCTTAGCTGTAGGTTATAAAACAATATTATGTGGTTATAAAAATGTGTTTGGAAGATGTCTTTTAAATTTTAATCATATGTAATATGTACAGAAGTGTCATTGCTCTGCTTTGTGATCTTCAAATATTAATCCATACATTTCCTGTTAGTGGGGTCTGTTATCTCTTCTGTAATTTGGAGAGTTTGTGTCTGATATTCCTGTAGTGGACACTGCAGGATAATACACACACTCCTGCTCTCATTTGGATAGAAATGATTATAATTACTTATGTGTAATCTAGATTCCATCAAGGTTAGTGATTAGTGATATTATTTTCAAAATCCATCTCTCCTAAGCTTTTTAAAACCACCAATTTACATTTTGTATATAAGTCAGCTATAAATGTACCAAAGTTGCCTTTCAGTTCCATTTAACAAACACTTTCAGGCCAAATAATGACCCATTCATTCAACAAAACAAATTACCTATTTCCATAGCTAAGATGAAGAAATTGTTGACTTTGGCTTCCTATCTAAGAAAAAAAAAGGAAGGAAGGAAGGAAGGAAGGAAGGAAGGAAGGAAGGAAGGAAGGAAGGAAGGAAGGAAGGAAGGAAGGAGGAAAGAAAGAAAGAAAGAAAGAAAGAAAGAAAGAAAGAAAGAAAGAAAGAAAGAAAGAAAGAAAGAAAGAAAGAAAGATTTAGTCAAAGCTCACTTTTAATTCAGTTTAGCCAAGGAAATATGTTTGCCTGCTTTGAACAAACGTGCATTGCTCTATTTTTTTTTTATATGGATATATACACTTTTAAGGCTCAAAAAAATGTCTGTTGGAATAGTCATGGCAGCCAAATCACAACTGAACTGGGACTATGGGTCAGGGGTTAATTTTTAGTCTGTGAATATTCAAAAGAGGGTGAAAACTGACAGGGACATTTACTACTACTCTCAGACATACTATACGTATTGTAACTTAAATTTCTATAGGCTCTCTCAGATTTCCTGCTAGATCAAAGATATAACTTAAAATGAAGTCTCTGTGTAGCCTCTGAAACAGCATTAAACTAGATATTAAGCTAGATATTTTCCTCCTTAACTCAAAAACATCTCTCAGTGCAGCTACTTACTACAGCTAGATTCTTCTGGGTAAAATTCTGCCAACAATATGCATAGTCTAACCTGGGATATAAGGCAAAACACAGGGCAGAATTTGTCCTTGGATGCCCAAGTTCTTTAAGTGGCCTCATAGAAAGGCGTTATAATTTGTTTTTTGAAGTCTGCAAAAAAGGCAGGAAGGAACTTGATGGTGGAAATTCTACTAAAACACATAGATTTACTATTTATTTTGATGTGCCAGCAGGCAGAGATTAAAGTTACTGAAATTTGCTCAACCTTGTATAAGGTTGTTTAACAGAAAAGTTGTTCTGAGTCTCTAACTATAAGTAAATAAATTCTGAATTATTTCCTATTTATGAATGAATTCACCATTCTTTATCATTTTAAAAAAATGCCATTGCAGTTAGTATCATTTCAAATAAAAATTGAAACAATAGGTACAGTCAGGACCAGAAATATTGGAATAAGGATAACTGTTTTGGCATTTGGCCTCTGTACACCACCGCACTGAAGTTGAAAGGAAACACACCCAGATGGCAGCGAAGTCAGGACTTTCAGCTGTAATTCAAGGGGTTTGACAAAAGTGGGGCACTCACCATTCAGGAAGTACAGCCAGTGGCATACCCTTTCCCCCATTGTTGGTGGCTCATACGTAATGGAATCAATGGCTGACAAGCAGCTGCATGGCCAGGGGTGGCCTGGGTACCCCATGACCAATCAAGCAGATAAAAGGCCTGGAGGTGGTTCTGAGTGTTACATCTGCATTTGGTAGCTGTTCACTGGAACTCTCAACATGAGCTCCAAAGAGGTGTCCATGCGAGTGAAGGAGGCCATCATTAGGCTGAGAAAACAAAATAAACCCATCAGGGAGATAGCAAAAACACTGGGGGTGGCCAATACAACAGTTTGGAACATCCTGAAAAAGAAGGAATTAACTGGCAAGCTCAGCAACAGCAAAAGGCCTGGAAGATCCCGGAAGACAACTTAAGTGGATGACCTCAGAATTCTGCTCATGGTGAAGAGGAACCCTTTCACAACATCTAGCCTGGTCAAGAACGCTCTTGAGCAGGTAGGCATGTCATTGTCAACATCTACAGTCAAGAGACGGCTTTATGAATGTCAATACAGAGGCTTCACAACAAGGTGCAAACCACTGGTAACACTCAAGAACAGAAAGGCCAGATTAGACTTTGCCAGAAAACACCTAACAAAGCCTGCCCAGTTCTGGAATAAGATTCTTTGGACTGATGAAACCAAGATTAACTTGCAGCAGAATGATGGGAAGAGAAAAGTATGGAGAAGGAAAGGAACAGCTCATGATCCAAAGCATACCACATCATCTGTCAAACATGGTGGAGGCAGTGTTATGGCATGGGCATGTATGGCTGCCAATGGAACCGGGTCACTGGTGTTGATTGATGACCTGACTGCTCATAAAAGCAGTAGAATGAATTCTGAAGTGTATAGGGCTATACTTTCTGCTCAGATTCAGCCAAATGCTGCCCAACTGATAGGACACCACTTTATATTGCACATGGAGAATGACCCAAAACATACAGCAAAAGCTACCCAAGAGTTTCTCAAGGCAAAGAAGTGGGATGTTCTTCAATGGCCAAGTCAGTCACCTGATCTCAACCCAAGAGAGCATGCTTTTCACTTCCTGAAGACAAGACTGAAGGCAGAAAGAGCCACAAACAAGCAGCAGCTGAAGGCAGCTGCAGTAAAGACCTGGCAAAGCATCTCGAGGGAGGAAACTCAGCATTTGGTCATGTCCATGGGTTCCAGACTTCAGGCAGTCATTGTCTGGAAAGGATTTTTATCCAGGTATTAAAGGCGATCCTTATGTTTGTCATGAAGTTGGTTTGTTCTATTACTTATGAGCCACCAATGATTGGGGGGGGGGGAGTGTCTGCCACTGGCTGTACTTCATGAATGGTTAGTGCCCCACTTTTGTCAAACTCCTTGAATTATGCTGAAAGTCCTGACTTCCCTCCCATCTGGGTGTGTTTCCTTTCAACTTCAATGTGGTGGTGTACAGAGGCCAAATGCCCAAACAGTTATCCTTGTTCCAATATTTCTGGTCCTGACTGTAGGAAATACTAGCTTTTTAACAGGTATTAACTCTCCATACTGGAGGTTTTAGAGATTCCATTCATGAAGATTTTTTTTTTTACCTGCTTTATCCTGGATGTACAATTCTCTCTCTCTTTCTCTCTCTCTCTCTCTCTCTGTTTTGTGCACTGGAAGTCTTTCAATATATCTATATACTTTTATGGTGAGGAGATACTTTTTATTGTGTGTGATAATGACTCTGACATCTTGTGTCTTATCTGTTTCAACAGCAGATTTCTAATCCACAACCTTTTCTCACAGGACTTTTTTTCCAAGAAAGGACTGCCTTGGTTTTCCTCTGATAATCCTCAAGATGTTGCTCCTCTTCATGATTCTGTTCAGTCTCTTTATATTAATGGGCAGAGTGTTAATACTAGCCTGGATTCTGTTTGAGCAGATGTTTCCAACTGCCTTTCTTTGTACGGCTGAACTGTGTCCCAGAGACATATAATGAAGGATGATCATTCCCATTCTTCCAACAGAAAAATAATAAAATCAATATAGACAAAGACATAATTAATACTGCTGATCCATGGGGAAGGATGTCTTCCAATGGATTAATGGTATTAAAACCAACTGTTTGATCATGCAGCATGTATGGGAACAAATTATGTAGAAGACTGTGAATTTTGGGAGCTGTTCTACTCAACATTAGGCGCTGTTTGTCAGAGCTTTATATACCATACCATTTTACTTAAGCGTTAAACAAATTATATTTGTCTGAAAAACCATACAACCATCAACACCAAGTTTTCAGCAGAACAGATGGAGATTATTGTCTTATTTGCTTGTAGATGGCTCTGCTTGGTGGTCATAATTTTAGGCTTCTTTAAATTAGTTCATCTTTTTTCTCCTCTTTATCTCCTCTTCTCTCCCTGTTTTCCTAAGTTCCAGTTCAATTTGCTCAATTTGGATCAGCGCTGCTCTGATAAGCTTCTTTCTTTCCTCTGAAACTTCTGCTGCACTGGGGGATTTAAAGCTCTAGAGATTGTTTTCTTCCATAGCAACCTTCAGTTGTATGCATCTCAACACCCAGAATCCCCCAGCTAGCATGGTCACTCATAAGAATTCCTGAAGTTGTAGTTCAAACGTCTAGAAGTTGCTGAGGCTAAGAAACGCTACTCTAGAGCCTTGCAAATCCCATCTGATCTGATGGTTGCTCAAATGGGTTTGTAAGGAAAAACCTCGAGGTATGAAAGCTTGACTTTCTAGATTTGTGCTGTGAGTAATCAAACTGATTGAGGTCTACAAAACAATGATTACACATTTGTCATTCAGTTCCATATACACTAGACTTCAGATGTTGTTTAAAATCCCAAGAGGTGTACTTTCAAGGATAATACACAAAACATAACGACAACTTGGGTTATTTTGCATGTTAAGGATATTTAGCACGCAATGGATTTCCTCTGTCGTTGTTTTTCATAGCTTTTGTCATCAATGAAGAATTTGCTTGTTTTTGCCTTGCCTGTCTAGTTCTTATATCAATGTTTATCAACACATGATGCAACAAGAGGGTCATTAGTCAGCCAACGTTTGCAGAACCTGATCATGATTATGGCTGAGATAAGTCTCAGGTCATTCAGCTGGCTTCTGTGCCTAAGGGAGGACTAGTGCCTGCATTTCCCTGTTCCTGGTCCACTGCCTTAACCACACGGCACGAGTGGATTCATTCTGTGCCTTGAGTACGAATTTGTTAACTCTGTGCTTAGCCAACTATTTAGAAATATAACATAGATGATATTATTATTATTATTATTATTATTATTATTATTATTTCCCACTCTCAACATGCAAGTATAAAGTCCATGATGTCTTTTTTTTTTTGTGCTAGGCTTAACTCCATGACTTCATCTGCCTTTTTTTTTCTGAGCCTCTCTGTTTCCAAGAGAGTATTGTCACTTTTGGATCAGCGGACCTTAGTGCAGCTCATTTTTTAAGTACTAAAGAATGATTCACACGTTTTCATTAGCCTGATATTCATTTGTTGCCTTGGAACCTGCAGCAGCTTTTTAAAGTATCCTGGTAACAATTTATCAATTTCAGCTTTCTTTTAGGTGTAAGAGAGCAGAGTACAAACATTCAATTTGTGGACAGTTTGATCAAAGCTGCGAATCAAATTGGCTTCAGATCATTAAACAAGATGTCTCCAAGTTATTTTGAGGGTTTGGAGACTTCTGCACATCCACAGAATATTTTTTTCCCCAACTGATCCAGAAATACAAATTGACTGATGATTTGTTTTAAATATCTGTATCTAATTTAATCTATTTTCAAATCAGAAGTATAAATCAGTTCACATTTCAAATCCAGACTGAACCAAAGGTTCAACGCCATTGTTAGAGTCACTGGGAGTCGGGTGGCATATAAATTGCTGTTGTCGCCTAATTTACACACCCTTACTTAAAGAACATTATCACTTTTCTGGGCAAAAAAAAAAAAAAGTGATTTCAAATCCCTATTGCTTATCTGAATGGCTACAAATCTTTTAAGCAAAGGTTTTCTATATATCTTCTTCTGTAATGTTAAAATGGGAACATGTTTAACTAAAGCTTGTTTAACTACATGTTTAACTGAAGTTTAACTACAACAAAAGACAATCCATATACGCAGTTAGAGTAAAATTGCCACTTACCAACATGTCAACAACAGCCCACATTTCCTTTATCCTTTTGATAGGGGACTGCATCAGGATGAACCAGACAGACATCCTGAGGCAGAAGAAATATTGTTCTTCCATCACTGTCTCCTGAGTTTGATTCAGCATTATTTTTAATAGTCCTCAGTCCTCCCCTGAGCCATTCACGTGCCCTGACAACACTTCCTACTGAAGGCAAGATTTTGTTGTGTGTAAACCCTCACTGGTATCTGAAATCTAAAGATACTGTGTTCCACAGATGCTGTACGTTCCTGAACATCAACCTTAAACATCAGCATTGACAGAGAATTGCCTCTAACCATGAGACTATTCTGAAAACAGTATATTAAAAATTTAGAAGTCCAACATGTCCATCACAACCTTATCCCTTGACTTTGTGTAACTGCTATTGAAATCAATAGTCAAGATAATTAGAATTCCCTTGACAGAGATCCAAAGCAGACTTTGAACAGAACTTTCTGATATGGAAGTGTGCTGTCTTATCTGTTTTCTTTTCCTATCCAAGTGATCTGTAGTGGTATCTGGAAACTGCCAGACTTCCTTTCCTATCCACATTTTTATCTAAATGTATGCATGTCACCCAAAGAGACTGCCCCATTTTTCTGCCTCACCCATAGAAATAGTTCTCCATTTCCTACTGCTTCCCCTCCCTTTTATTTTTCTCCCTTTATCCTGATATTTTAAATCTTGATCCACCCAGCTTTGTGGCATACTAATAGCAAGTGCAGAAGAACACGCACACACATACACACACAGAATCCAAGAGAGAAGGTGGCTGATTCTCATTTTCCCTTACCTAGCTGACTATAGAAATTAATGGGTAGCATATTTTATGGAATGTTATTGTACTGTATTGATGTTTTTAATACTGTTGATTTGGGACTTAGCTGCACCAAACTGGGGTAGGCTGCAGACATTGTGAATAAATAAATATCATTTGCATTATAGTTTATGCATCCTAAACACATGATTTTTATATGTTTTTTCAACATATTAATCCTCTCTATAACCATGAAACATGTAGGACTGGATCCAAATGTAGTCTAAACTAGGAATTATTGGATCTTAAATTAAACCAACTGCTCTAAGCTTGAATCTAATTGATACTTAATTCAACGTCATATAGGTGCCCCCAAACAGCTGTTCCATGGGGCTAAACATTTATTCCCCTGAACTGGAAGTGTATGATCACTGAATTCCCTATGAACAGGGAAAGACAGTTTTAGCATCTTCCTACCCACTCCAAAGGAGTCTGGGAGCCTTGTCACTTCCTAATGACCATTAACATCCCTAGTAATATTGCTACCTCACAGAGAGTTAGGGTACTTACCCACCCCACCCTTCTGCCCCTCATCCTCCTTTGTGTGGCCAGTGAGGGAGGGTAAAGTGGAGAGAGGAACTAAGAAAATGTGGAAAATATATCATTTAGGGGGTGGAACATCTGCCTTTCTACCAGATCATGCCAACCCAGATGTGCTGGGTTGAACATTTTTCTATTCCAGAAGAGCTATTTCTTGAAACTTACCAAATGACCTCACCTCCATCCGAATGGTGAGAGTGCTACGATCTGAACTTTTGAGTGTTTTTTGAAACATTTCATTCCTAGAATAGTAAATTTTGGACATCCTAAGATAGAGTGCCTCGGGAAGGTCCATTTTTGCAAGGCTGGTCTAGGACTTTACCTCTGTTTTGGCAGTTACATGAGAAAGTTAATCCTGTTTGGATCACAAGGCTGACTAGTAGGAATTAGAATGTTATGAATAGTTTTAGAAACAGATTCCACTTTCTCTCCTCCCTGGCCCCACTGATAGTTAATCGTTTATTGGAGATAGGTATTTTGTAGCATACCTGAATTAGCCCATTGGTCCTATATCCTATCACCAAATTCTGGTTAGTAAAGTTTGCTGAGATCTTGGTGTTCCTTGGTGTGTTATGTGAGCATTATTTCAAAGTGGCCTATGGTAAATGATCTCTAAAAATAAATCCTTGTGATGAATAAACAGTTCACACATGAAGTGAAGCAAAGATCAGCTGCCTATGAAGATGGTAAATACTGTATATAGGACAGATATGATTAGTTTCCATCTTTCTGAAAAAAGATCTGAATCTAGAGTTCTAGTTCTATGCAGTCAAAGAAGGTTTGAGGGTGTATTTTGAATCCATAAAGCTTTTGAAAATAAATTGGCTTTTATAGGCAGCCTATCTCAGAATGTGTGCATTTAAAGAAAAAAATTACATCAAAATTCCATTGGACACATTTAAGATTTTAGTGTATGGCCAAAATCATCATTTGCATTTACAAGCATGATATTAGAGATACCTGTGTGGGGTGATATTCTTCTTAGCTTTCTCTTGGAGTTATTTAACTAGATAATCTTTCACCTGGAACATATCTAGTGAAATGCAGACATCGTTTACCAAAAGGTCATCTTGGTTTGGGAAATGTTTTCACTTTGGACAGTGTATTATGACCCGTGGAATCTAGAAGCAATTTTCAGCACCACTAACAATGGGATATAAAATCCCAGTCATTCACAAGAAGATGGCAAAGTGGTGACATTTGAAGCCTGAATATGAGGTCGCAGAGTTATTGCAAAGGTCTGGCTTTTGCAGAGAATGAATAGTGATTTTCCCTTGCCCTCTTCCTTTCTTCTGCTTAAGTGTTAGCATTTTAAAAACAGGTGAAAAAGAACTTCAGAACCCTTCACCAAATGATTACAAGTCCTCTGCTGTCTGCTGATGTTCCCCCATGCGCTTGGATAAAAGCCGAAATAGATCAAATTAATAAATCCCTATGAAACTAATAATCTCATGTTTGCAGGGACATTCCGTGTGACAGATGTTTTTATCTTTCCATTTCTATGAGCCACGAACATTATGTTTTATTTTCCAAATGTCTGCCCTTGCTTTTCAAAAACAACTGCAGTTTGCAGGGCATACTTAAGCAATACATTTATTAAAATCCATTCTACTGAAGTTCCTGCTTCTTTCATAATCCCTCTTCCGTATCTTTAGTTGCTCTGAAATATATTGAACTGTCACTCTGGGGGTTAGGAGATGAGAACATTTTGTAATGCTTTTTGTTTCACTTGGAAAAATAAAGAATACTTCCAGGGAAGTGATCAAATCAAGGGTGCCTAGGATCCAAAACACATGCAAAAATGGTCAACTTTACGTAGTGCTGCCCTTGTTCTAGACAGCTGTGTGGCAATAAATGTTTACTCCATATATTCCACAATGAACCATGTTTTTTACAACATCTAAAAAATGAAGCTTGGCAGGAAAAAAAAATAGTTCACTTTGCTCTGATTTTTGCTTTTTTTTTTTTCTGGAGGGATGATAGGAAAGTTCAAGGGATTGTCTTGAACTTTTTATAACTTAAATCATGGAGTAATTATTTCTATAGAAGCAGTCAATATTGCCCCATGGAATTCACTCCCTAGAGAGATATGATTGCTTCCATTCCTGCTGAGTTTTAGTCTTTCTATTAAGAAACCAAACAAGACACAACAAAACACTATTATCAGGGAAACTTGTATAGCCTTTGTTGGCTTTTAATATTGTTTGGCTTGTATTGAAGCAAGTTTAATTTTTGCCTGTATCTTGTTGCGATTTTATTGTATTATTATAATATTTTTTAAAAATGCATCAGCTTGAAGGCCCTGGTGAAGCTAAAAGCAATAAGCACTTTTAACCATAAATAATGCTAAAAGTGCATCTTTTTTTTAATGGTAAAGGAAGAAATGTTTAATTTGGGATGTACTTTCTCAGGAGTTGCCTGAAGTCCTTTCTCTTCCTTCTCTTACTAAGAGATTCAGGACCTTTCATTTGAGCCAAATTGGGTCAGCTGGAGCTAGTTTGATTTGGGGCTTTATCTCATTTAATGAGATCCCAGTTCTTTGTGTTGCTTTTTTTTTTTTGGTAAGTGCCCTATAGGAACAAAGGAAGGATAGAAATCATAATCATGAATAAAAATAAATAAAAAGGATAAAAGAATAGACAGGCAAATGTAACAATGAAATACAGTATTAATCATCATGATCATCATCACCATCAGCCAACTGCAAAAGGCAGCTTTACTTGGACAGCTTATATCCTGTGATGATACCTCTAACAGCATCAAGCAACAACATCTGCTTATCCTAGGTTCTTGGGAAGGACTTGATAGGTGGATAAAAATGCCAGATCCAATCTAAACATCTGGCTGACTGTGTGACCAACCATCATCATCATCATCATCATCATCATCTGGTCAGTATGCTCCCCCCCAAAAAAACCACCTAACAGGCAAAGCAGATAACAACAAGACCTGGCAATGGCTAAGAGCAGGAAAGCTGAAGAAAGAGATGGAGGGGCTAATTCTGGCTGCACAAGACCAAGCCTTAAGAACAAATGCACACAAAGCCAGAATTGAGAAGGCAGCAACAGCCAGCAAATGCTGCCTCTGCAAAGAAGCTGAAGAAACAGTGGGCCACCTAGTTAGCTGCTGCAAGAAAATTGCACTGAGTGTCTACAAACAACGGCATGACCAAGTAGCAACAATGGTGCATTGGAATATCTGCAAGAAATACCATTTGCATGCAAAGAAGAACTGGTGGGACCACAAAACAGACAAAGTCATAGAAAATGAAGAAGCTAAAGTGCTCTGGGACTTTAAACAGACAAGCACCTGCCACACAACACTCCAGACTTAACAACTGTTGACAAGAAAAACAAAACAGTCTGAATACTGGACATTGCAATACCTGGAGACAGCAGAATGGAAGAGAAAGAACTGGAGAAAATCACAAAATAAAAAGAACTGCAAATAGAAATAGAATGAGTGTGGCGAAAGAAAGCAAAGACAGTCCCAATAGTAATAGGCATCTCAGGTGCAATCCCAAAACATCTGGAGCACCACTTGAAGACCATCAGCATTGACAAAATCACCATCAGTCAATTGCCAAAGGCAGCTTTACTTGGAACATCCTGCAACGATACCTTTAACACCATCAAACAACAACATCTGCCAATCCCAGATCCTTGGGAAGGACTTGATAGGTGGACAAAAATGCCAAATCCAGTCAAAACATCTGGAACCAACCATAATCATAATCATAATAGCTTTGCAGAGAACCTGGAAACCTCAAGGTATGGAGGTTACTAAAAAACACTTATTTAATGATTTATATCCCACTTTCACTCAGGCGCTTAAAGTGGTAGACATAGCATTGCCTCTTCTAGGCTGTAGGCTGGGCTAAGAGAAAGTAACTGGCCCAAAGTCACCTCCATTATACAAATGTAGTGAAGGATATATTGTGATAGAATTACACCTAACTGTGTTTAACTGAGGATGTCAATAATCATGGCTATGTATTATTACAACATCAAAATCAACATACAATGAAAACAGGAGCAGTAGATCTGCTGGAGCATAAGACATAGCTTTTGTGGATTTAACTTTTCTGATGTGCTAATTCTTGATTCTTGCCCAGCCATCTCAAACTGCTAAAATACTGGAAGCAACACACTTTTCCTTTAGTTGAAGTAAATTCACCTCATAATCTGATTGCCTCTGTCACATTGTAACATCGTTTCTTTCGTAATAGGATTACTGAATGGGTGGATTAACCTGTGCATCTAAACTGTGAAGAAGGAAAAGTCACGTAGCTGAGGCACAGGGGAGAATGGAACTGAAATGGTCACAGCTATGATAGGGACAAGGAAATGACAAAGAAGAAAGAAAGAGGCTATTACATCAAACCCTCTCATTTCAGGGAAATATTCACAGAGACTATTTTCTTCAAGCTGCTTACACCTGGCCAAATAATCGATTTTAAACTGAAATTTGAAAGTAGAGAATAGTTAGAATACCCAAAGATATAAGACACTTTTCTCTTCAAGTGAATGAAACATTTAGTACTCTGGTGGTGATGTGGGTTCTTTGAAGCTCTTCAGAATATCTCTAGGTTTATATTTGGAAGACTGCTATTGAACGTCTTGTATCATTTGCTCAGAGCGGAAGAGGCATGAAGGGGTTGTAATTCCATTTTCCTTTTTCTCTGACTTTCAAGAAGATGAATCAAGCATTTATTTTCAGGAGCCATCACAGCTTTTTGGAAAGAAAGAGCTGGAAGATGAAGTACAAAACGTGCAAAACTGATAAGGACACCCTCCAAAAATGGAATTAAAAGACAGTAGGAAGAAATATGGAAGGCAGTGGGAAGAAATAAATGTTTGTTTATTCATTCATTCATATACCACTGAATCTTTCAAGGACCTTGGAAGTTTATCATTATGCAGAAACTATTAAAACATGCATTGTAATAACATAATCATAGTAATATTAGAGAGAGAGAGAGAGAGGAAGGATGGAGGGAGAGAGAGAGAGAGAAAGAGAGAGAGAAAAATAATATTGACAGAGGAATCATTACACAAATATAGTAACTAATAAACTTAATAAAGTTCTACTTATTAAACACATTCCTGAAAGAGCACCACCTAAGTAAATCCTGGAATATTGAATCTGGGAGGATAAAAGTCATACCCTCCCACATGCAATTTATTTATTTATTTATAAATCAAATTTATATCACCACCCAACTCCCCCACAAGGAGGGACTTTGGGAGGTTCACAACCAAGCAGTTAAAACCAATAAAAACATAAATAGTACAGCATAAAATACAATTATTAAATATGACATGCAATCCTAAAGGACTTCCAACAGCTCTCTAAGATTAGGCCCAAATTAGGACCACTTTGCAGCAGGGTGGTTGATACAGCAACAAGATCCTTATTTTGTCCCCATGGCCCTATTTAACACAAAAGCATTCACACCCACCTTGAGAATCTGCCCTTGAACCCAGAAAAGGTGCCTTTATAGATCAGTACCACCACTCCTATGGCCTTGGCATTGACAATGATGAAGGAACAAATCCCAGGAGGGCATGTCTTTCATAAAGTGACACTGTCACATTTCTCTGACCAGGTTTAAGTAATATATGCCTTGTGTTCCTACTCAACGACCACAAAGCCATGGATGTACAGACCTGTCATTTAGCACTATGACCTTAAGGCCAAGGTCAGCAGTGATGCAGTCACTAAGAACCAGATCCAAGGGAACTAGGCCAGGAGCAGTGATTGACACCAAATTGACAATTCCTTGAAACCGTACATCTGGCACCTCCACCAAATTTTATTAGACTTTTAGGTGGCTTCAGTTGCAAATGACGCTAAGTGGTGGAAACAACTATTTCCCTCAACCCTCGATCGCCTCATCCCCCTGCTACTGACATGGAATCCCCCCCCCCACACACACAACGTTTTATTACTGAACAAAACAAAACTGCATTTTGACCTTTCTGATGGGAAGTTTAAGAAATCCTACCAACATCTTTGCCCCATGCTGAGATGGGGTTCATCTCTCTGAGGAAGGCAAAGGAACAGGAGAAAAAGATGGGTCAATGGGAAGGTCAAAAAGAGCAAAAGCCAGCTTGCAGAGCAGGTGACTAGTACTAGAAGCTTTGTGTATTCTATCTGTAGAAGAAAGAAAAGAGATTTAATGAAATATGTATAACCAATTCTGGGAATAGAAATTTCACATTTAAGTGACATTTCAGGTTTACAAAGCCCAATTAGAGTTTGCTGTGGGGATCTGCGTTCTAAATGGCAATCCATACGGGGCTAGGATTTCAGTCACCATGGATTCTATTTTTCAGGGCTTCTAAAATATTCTTTTCTCTGGGTATGTGTGTCCAGGTGTGTGTATGTGTGTGTGGGGGGGTATATGTGTATATGTGTTAGGGTTGTCATTGTTCAGAATTGAAGGAGAAGGATATTTGTTTTACTAAGATAAGGCTTTCTCACCCTTCCACTTCATATATATATATATATATATATATATATATATATATATATATATATATGTAGTAAAATAGATGATGTTCTCTCTTCTTTTCTGTTTTTTTCTAGAGAGAGACTAAAATGTCATCTTGCCTCTTAGATAAATTGTATTTTTGTTTGAGGAGGCACAGAAAGCACTCAGATATAAAATAAAGGTTAGCTAAAGGTGTTCTGATTAGCATTGTGCACTGCAAAATACTTTTGGTATGGTCCAAGATTTGGGCTGCTCCTTGGGCATAAAAGGAAATATTGTAAACACAGTGGAAATCATCTCAGAATGAAAAGGCAGGAAATGATATGGTAGGTCACGAATGCATGAATCAATTGATTTCAATGGGAGGTATCATTCCTCATTTAGGCTCAAGATTCTAACCAATGCTGAGTAGAAGATAAAGATTGCCTAGGAGATAAAATATTTATTATTATTATTATTATTATTATTATTATTATTATTATTATTATTTTCAAGGTATTATTCACACACACACACACACACACACACACACACTAATACACATACATACATACATGCATGCCCATCATGTTTTAAGCAAAACAGTGTAATGTAAAACACAAAAAGACAAAAGAGAGGTGGTGGGGAAAGGAAATTGGAGAAAGGGGTTAAGGGAAAAGAGAAATAAATCTATATCTATATCAATGTCAGTCACTTTATCTGAGGGTGAAGCTCTGATGGCCATTATTCATGTCGTTACCACTGCTATGCTATGTTACTGCCATGTCCTCTACATGGGGCTCCTTTTGAAGCCAACCCAGAAGTTACAATTGGAAGAAAATGCAACAACTGGCTTTCTGGAAACTTCCAGAATCACATTACACTGTTATTGTAGACACTGAATTCTTTGCCAATAGGCTATCAAGTACAAGCTGGTCATATAGGTTTGTACAGTATATTCGTTTTTAACTTGTTTTTTATTGGATTGTTGTTTTTAACTGTCGGGAGCTGCCTAGAGTCACTTAGGTGAGATGGGAGGCCATACAAATCCAATCAAATCAATCAATCAGTCAATACCTATAAATGTATGTTGGTTTTATATTTGTGTATGGTGATCAGGATAATGTTTGTATTGTAAAGTGTGTAATTTCTCTTATGGGTGTAAGGGCCACATCCATCAAGGCCACACTCCAAAAACTGGTAGAGCAAGGAGCATTTTGGAAGGGGATTCAGGAGTTACAAGGGATAAAGAGAGCCAGTTTGGTGTAGTAGTTAAGGCACCAGGCTAGAAGCCGGGAGACCGTGAGTTCTAGTCCCACCTTAGGCACGAAGCCAGATGGGTGACCTTGGGCCAGTCCCTCTCTCTCAGCCCCAGGAAGGAGGAGGAGGCCAGGGCAAACCACTTCTGAAACACCTTGCCAAGAAAACTTGCAGGGACTAGTCCAGGCAGTCACCAGGAGTCAAAAATTGATTTGAAGGCATGGGGGCGGGGGAGGATAAAAAGGCATAGATGCAGTAAAGCATCTGCAATACTTAGTATTCCCATTCTGCATTATCCCCCAACCAACTAAGATACTCTGAGAGGGGCTAGGTGAGTCAGGAGAGGCAAATGGTGGGTGACCCATAGCTTCCTGGGCTATACTTTATACAATATGAAGCCAATCAGATGTAGCTCTTCAGTGACATCATAGAAATCTTCAAAGCTATCAGAGACACATCTAAAGAAAGGATAGTATAAATAGATACAAACTTGCACATGTTTTGCTAAAAATGGTTTATTAGGAGAAACATTTTAACGTGGTGAAATGGTTCCTGGAATTTAATAAATAGGGATGGAATCGATTCACTCAGTTATGGACATTTTAAAACATTGAAATAAAAACAAAAATGGACTTTCCAGGAAGAAAAAAAATGTTTTATTTATTTTGTTGCTTTTCTCAAGTGATCCATGGAATAATCCAAATATATGTAAGTATATAATGTTATTTCCTAAAACTGAATGAAGAACTTTGTGCTGATAAATCATATTAAGCTGCAGCCTTGCCTTCCCATAGGAGAATATTTCTGCACTACTGCAAATCAATAGCAAAAACAAAAATCTGATTGTGCTAACTTTCCCTCTCTCCATGGTTTGTCCACATTAGTGCATGGTGCACACCATCTAATAACACAAATGTAGAGGAACCCTGGATTCTGACGTGATCAGGTTCACTCATTCATTATACTGCAATTCAAGCCAATAAAAAGTTAATTGAATAAAGGAAAACCTTTGAAGAATTCTTAACCATAAGCATTTTTGATTGAATCATGCTTTCAGAAAAAAATATTATTCAAAAATGTTGACCCTTATATAAACCCTTATATGAAATCTGATTTCTAACACGGAGCTCCTTAGGTCTGGACCTAGCACAAGGAAGGGAACTATTTTTGACCCTCTTTTTACTTCAGTAATCCATGCTCACCTGTAATCCTCCAAAACAGCATGGAAAGGGGAATTTAGCAACAATTTCTTACTTCTTCTGTCTGTAAGAAAGAACCATGAGTCATGAGCCCTTTCTTTCTGAAAACAGGATAGCAGGACACCATGGGTATCTAAGTTTTCCATTTGCTTCCTTTGTGTCTGCTTCTCATAAACTCTTGAAGCAAAACTTATCCAAACTTCTCCTCACAGCCTCCCAAGCATTGTCACCCCATCTACTTTGTATCTCTCATTCAGAAGTACATCAACTTTGAGCAGGGAGATTTTTTTTTTTCTTTTTACTTTTCAGAAAAAAATCCAAACTGATAATTCTGTTCTTGGAGTCACAGGTTGTGGAATGTTGGAAGGTAAATTACATCAGTCCTTATACTCAAAACTCACCTAAGTTGACTTCCCTCCTACCTTAACTACTCTATTCCATAATTTCTAGTAGCAAATGAAAAAAAAAAAAGGTAGAGGGAAGCAGCATTTTCTCAGGAAAACACCTGGCTACTGTTCCTGCAGCAATATTCAAAAATAGTTTGCTTTTTTTTTTTTTTGGGGTAACTAAATCCAAAGTACAATCAAATCTGAAATGCTTCACAGATTTATTTATTGACTGATTTAATGTGTACACCATTAGGACCTTAGGTGGTTTACAGCATGGTTCCTCCACCTTGGTGACTTGAAGATGTGTGGACTTCTTCAAGTCGCCAAGGTTGAGGAACCCTGGTTCACAGTATATATAACATGCAATAATAATAACACCACAATGGTATCAGATTAATAAAACTAACTTTTCCCTAATAAAACTGGGTCTTTCATTAAACGTAGTATTTTAGTAATCTGTGCATGTTGAAAACAAGCCTAGATTCATCTGATGGAACCCTGGGGAAAGTCTCCAGAAAGATCCAGTTTTATTCACAAGAATTATTCTACCTATTTCACATTTATCTGAACTTTCATCCCCTACTCTAAAAAACTGACCACATTGTGGAGTGAAAAGTAGTTATAAGGGATTTAAATAAACAGGTATGCAAAGTCCCAGAAGGTGTAGGATCACCTAGTTCCTTCCCCTCCCTTGGGAGAAAAGCCACCATCTCTTTCCTTTCCCTCCCTTTTGCTCTTAAGACTACTAATGTACAAGCTCCTGACACACAGTGTCACCCTCTGTAAATGTCCTAATCTTAGCAACAATACACAGACTTCCAGAAATATCTTTGCGCTGTATAATGGGGCCCCTTTGCAGCCTTTCTTGATTTTACACCTTACACCTAATACTTAGTCTGTTGGGACAGGTATTAGGTGTAAGGCTAAGTGGTAGAAAAATCAGCTATATGTGACTGCTGAATTTGCCTCTTGAACATTCAAACTGCCTTGTGAGCAGGGACTTTACAAACGGGTGTTATGTATACAAAGCCAACGGGTATGGGCATCTTCATGGACCCAGAGGTAAAAACAGCAAGAACGTCTCTTCTCTTAAAATGCAAACCCCTGGGAAGAAGCTCAGCTATTCAAGCTGAATGGGAAGCAATGTCTTTCACCCACTGCTTAAAAATGACTACAGTATTGCAGACACCATTACAAGAAGCTTTATCCCAAAACTGTATGTTTGGAGAGTATTACTATTCTTTTTTGTAGCCTGAAGATAGAGTCTCCTGCTAAGTCCATCTAGACTTTTAGCAGCTGTGCTTCAGGATCATGCAAGGCTTCACATGTGATTTGGAAGCGCTTCAGATATTTCAAGAGAGCACAGCTTCTTTGCTATTCATGACAGCATCCCAATTATTTCAGGCTTTCCTGCTAGTGTTAAGAAGCTGTCCTTACGTTATGAATCACACGAATGAGTCATCTCTTTAAAGCAGAAGCAGCTTTTTACCAGATTTGCATGTAACCCTGAAAAGATTCTATTTCGGGGGTTCTTTCAAAAATAGAAGGTGCTTTGTTCCTGCTTCTCTGAGGTACCAAACATTTCTTCCAAATCATTTTTGAAGCATGCATAGCCCTACTGTGCTCTGTTCTTAAGCCTTCATTTTATTACAGGGAATCCTTAAACTGTGGTTCATAGACAGATTTCAGGGGTGGAACTTGGATGGGAAAAATAAATAGAATTTTATTTTTACTAACCTCTAACTGAAACTTAGCTTTTCACTCCATAAAGAATACATGCAACAAAATAATTGATTGTCTTTAGAGATCAAAAATGTTTGTTAACTTCAGAAAAATCTCACTACTTAAAACGATTGTACCTTAAAAATGGATGTTCTAATTTAAAGAGGTTAAGAACCCCTGGTTCATGATAAGAAATTATCTTTATAAGTATATGTGTGAAAAGCTATCATTTTCTTGTGGCTTATAGATGTTATCATTTTAACCCACCCTTATCACTGCGAACAGTACCAAAAGTTTTCTTCTCTAATTATAATTCATTAAAAGAAATCACCACCAATAAAAAAGTAATTTTTATTGAAGACATTTTTAACAAAGTAAAATCCATAAAACAAGATAAAAATAATGAAAAAAGAAAATAGAAAAAGAAAAAGAAAAAGAAAGATTATAAATAAGTGACTTCTGATCTTTTTGACAACGGTCATTATTATAAATCCTTTTATTATAAATAATTTTGTAAAAAATATAAATTCATTGATATTATGCCCTCTCTCTCTAAAGTTACTTCATAATTTCCTTCTTTCCATAAGCTACCCTTTCTAATATTCAGACCCATAAATCACAAGTTCATTTTTCTCTTTTTTCAGCAAAAAGTCCATCAGGGGTTTCCAGTCACTGATAAATGTAGTTGTTGATCCTTTGCTAAGCAAACAAGTTAATTTTAATTTAGTTCTGCCAACTTCACCAACCATTCCTCTGTTCTGGGTATTTCAGAGTCTTTCCATTTTTGTGCTTATAACAGTTTTGCAGCAGTAATCATATATAAAAATATTTTTTAGAGAACTTTCCTTGAATAATAGTCTCACAGCAGTATTCATATATAAAAATAATTTTATAGAACTTTCCTTGATTGACTTTCCTTGATTAAGACAGTGTAAGACATTCCTGCTATGCTTCCTGATGGTTAGTGATTTTTCTGCTGCCATATATTATTAGTATCTAGATGTTTATTGTTCAAGGAAATCACTTTTGGAATATGCACACTATCCAGGTTGCTTCTTGTAATGTGAATAAGAGATTTGTGGTCACATTAATCACATAGCCTGCTTGCTAAAACGGAAGGATGAAACTGGGAAATTTCTCATCCTGAAACAGGCTCAAGAATTCCTTTCCTATTAAGAATACAGACTTGAGTTCCCATTTTCACTGTGCCATAATAATCTCCATTAGAGTCTTGATTGCCTTTATAAGAAGTCCTAATATGCATTTGTTAAAGATGTACTTCACTAAATGGATAGATTAGGGGATTAGAGTTGGCCTTTTATTTGTAGGGAGAACCTGACAGATAGCTAATGACTCTAAAGCTGATACAAGGCTGTAAAGACCATACGTGTAACCTTACCATGCAAATGGGTCAGCTATAGTGTTTTGAGACAGCCAATGCCTTCTCTCTAAATTCCTAATTTTACTTTTTGTTGGGGGAGAATTGTAATTTTTTTCCCCTTCTCTTGCACTTTTTTTTTTTCCTTCAGTGAATCTAATCAGTTAGAGATCATGGACTGGTTATCACAGTGGTATAACTCTATATGGTCAATCATAATTGAAAAAGGTAAACATTTCCCTGAGCTGATCTCAACTCTTGTTGACTGTATCCATGACTTTTTCTTGACCGTGTTATGGAAATGGTTTGCCTTTGGGTTCTTCTTGGATTTTTTTTTTTAAAAAGCCTTTCTGGCAAGTGCTAATTCCCCTATTAAAAGCATGCACTAATTTAAGTTGTATATAAAACCCAGCCTCTTGGTACCAATCCCTACCAAAATTGTAGAAAGAGATCAGTTTTGGCCCAGTTTCAGAGGCTTCCTGTTTAACTGCCAAAAACTAAAATGCAAATATCAAATACCAATAGAGAGTGTCCACAGTAGAACTATCAGACAGAAGCATTATCAGTAATCATTATCTGTATTCATTCCAAGAAGTCAGCATTCAGAATCAAATTGCAGAAAGGCATCTGTTAAGCCAGGTCTAGTTGATAAGAGAGTTCTGTGATAGACTCAGGTTCAAAGATTTGGGTCTATAATAGAAGTTCTTCCAGCACTTGACTGGACTGAAACCAAAGCTTTTATGACATGAACACAACCAGGTTATGGCTCAAAAAAAGATGGCAATGTTCTGTACTTAGTATAGAATTCCAACTCCTCAGTTAATTCTAAATATTTAAACCACAATTTCTCTTTCTTATCAGTTAGATAAGAGTTCTTCTGACCTTCAGAATTGTTGTAAACATTGCTAAGAATTGATTAGGTTTTTAGAACTTTCAAAAAAGCCAAGAGTCAGGGTGGGACATGATAAGAATATTGATCAAGGGTTTGTAGGATGCTGACTGTAGGAAGGATACTATCCTTCCACGGAGCTTACAAGGTAACACTTATAACATACTAGAGAGTCTTCATGTATGTGGACTGTTGAACATTTACATGGTGATGGATGGTCAAATGCTAATGTGGAATACATTGTGGTGCACAATATTAGGTAGGAATTCAGTAGGGAAATGAATGTGATTATATTTTAAAACGTCAGGCTTTCTATTCTAGAACTTATAATACATCAATTCAACCACTTTGTTAATTAAAAATTCTTTGCTTTCTTTAAGTCTTTTTAACTTTAGTCCATTTTTGATATCAACCTGGCCAACCAAGGGCTCATCACATGATCCATTTTAAGTTGTTGTCAAAAGCAGCTTTCCTCAAGCTGGTGGCCTTCAGAGTGGAAATTTTAAGGTTGAAACCCAATACATATCAGAATGAGGAAATCTGTCTTAAAGGGAAAAAACATGATTTCAACAAATACACATTTGCAAAAACATCTATCCAGCCAGTGGATTCAGTGGGAATCATGATTTACTTTTGCAGAATATACATGGTAGCAAACTCAGATTTGCCTCTGCATAATATGAGAAATTTCTCTTATTCACTATCATATTAGATGATTGCATGTTTTGTAACAATCACTCAATTTTATCTATGAGAGATCATCAAAATGTGCTATAGTGCATTTTTATTCATATTTATGCTCTGGAACTCTTGTAGGATATATCCTTTCTATACAGTTGGAAGAATATATCTGTATTAGTAGTTGTTCAGGGAGTCAGCAAAATTCAGACTAGTGAATCTTCCAAATATTTGGAACCCCATAAATGCATCTGCAGTCGTTGTGTAATGTGGTTTCATGGAAGAAAGTTGTACCATTAGATAAGTGTCACTGAAGATGGCAGCATCAAGCTGATTTTTTAAAAGCTAAGTAGGTTTGGACCTAGTTAGTATTTGAATAGAAGACCACAAGGAAATTACTGGACTTAAAGGCTAGACTGAATTTTGAACATTGGTTTTGGAGAAGACTTCTGAGAATATTGTGGACATCCAAGAAAACAAACCAATGGCTCATTAAACAAATCAACCCAGAGTTCTTACTCAAAGACAGATGACCAGGCTCAAATTATCCTATTTTGCACACATTATAGCCTAGCTTCCTAGGGAAGGCTATAATACTGAGAAAGAAGGAAAGAGATGCAAGGTGGATGGACTCTGTTATAGTGGTGATGGGTACACTGTTGGAAGACCTGAAAGGCCAGGTTAGGGACAGATCATCATGGAGAAAGTCTATCTATGTGGTTGTGAAGAGTTGACAATGGCTTGATGGCACATAATCAATCAAGGCTAGACTGGAAAGTCCCAGGAGACAGCAAACCACTTCAGTATTACTGCTAGGAAAACATCATGGGAATGTGCACTATAAGGAGAAAAGGGTAAGAGACAGAAGGCAAACTAGATCTTGCATCCCTCATATCAGTAAGAATCAAAGTTGATTTGAGAGTATCTTCGCCTTTACCATGGTGCATTATTTCAGAAAAGCTTAGTTTCAACCTTCCTTTCCTTCCACAGGATGATGTCATTTGTCTTTCAGCAGATACATTTCTAGGTTGCTTTCTTTGGAATTCCTGTAACTGTAGAAGAGAAAGAACTACTGGATTTTCAGAATGGAAAAGATATCAGAGCACCAAAATGTACACTATAAATCCACATGTTATCTAATATTTATCATTTCTATCTTTAGAGGACATTGTTAGGGAGGCTGAGAAGTCATACCCAAGGCAACCTGGGAGAAGTCTAGATGCTAATGTCAACTTTATCCACAATTCAGCTGTCACTGGTGTTGCTCAAGGATTGGTCGGACTTGGTTTAGTATACAGTACATTGGCCTGGAGTGAATGAATGTTATTTCAGCTCTTTACTTGATGACATGTGGTTGCAAAGGAATCAAGCTTTGCAAATTAGATTTGACATTTCTTTTGTTGATCGAAAACAAAACCAAATATTTTATTAGAGAAATGTGCATCCAAGTAAGCATAAAAACTTTTCATAAACAAACAAAGTGGTTGCTTCTCCAGATGCTTTCTTCAAGGGTTCAGATCTAGGGATATGATACTTAGTCTGTCTTCCATTTCTTCCCTTTTCTGTTTCTCATGGAGAAAGAAATGAGAAATAATTTGCCTGTATTTTCTTCAGAACTAATTCCTTAATAACAACACAGGGAATGCATCACTTAAATGAAAATAATTAATTGTAATCTCTCTCTCTCTCTCTTTCTCTCTGTGTGTGTGCAAGGTAAATCAGATTTATTCTGGGAAAATAATAATTTTACTCTTTTAACTGTATCATTAGGAAATACAATAAATCTGTAGAAGATTTTTTTTTAAAAAATATGTTTTTTCATGTTTAGAATGTGTCCACTAGAATAATAAGGCATATATTGGCTATGGCTAAATTTGATGTGTTTGATTGCAGAGATTTCTTTGTTTCATTTTGCCAAGCAGAAATCTGAACCTCTCTGTCCAATACCAGCATTGTAGCTATTACATTAGAACAGCTTAATTATTGTTGAGAAATTAATAATTATTTTTGAAGTTTAAAACAGCAATCTGGTGTAAACTAAAGCAGTTAGGACAGAAAATGCAGTGTATTTTCTTTGTTTCTGTTCCAATAAGTAACAGGAGAAAACTAGTGATGCCAAGAACAGGTCTACTTCAGTTACAAACAAGTTGGCAGTATTTACCATTATGGATAGCTATACAGCACCCCCTTCATATCTCATAGGATTTGCACAGGTGTTTTTATATCATCTGGGTTCATACTAGGTGAATTCTGCATTATTTTGTTTTGCAGGTTTTCACAGATTATCATTACCAGATTGGGTCTGCAAAATCACCAGGTGACCACAAGATGGCAGCAAAGAGATACAAAAATATCTGCTACCTGATGTTCAGATTTTTCCAGTCCAGATCTGGTAACCCTGTCACAGATCAAAACCCTTTCACTGACAGTTTGCCTTTATATGATGCACTGAACCACAAAATGGCCAGCCACAGTTTGGCCTAGCATGTTGCAGAAATCCACCTGATGTGGCTAAGTATGTTGGACAAATCAAGAAAATTGATTTTCTTAATTAATTCTCTAAACTCTGGTCTGGCTAACCCAGTGTCTCCCAGTCTTGGCATCCTCCACATTTGTGGACTTCAACTCCTAGAATTCTCATCAATGGCCATTCTGGTTGTCAAATTCTGGGATTTGAAGTCTACACACCTGGACATTGCCAAGGTTAGGAAACGCTGTTAACCTCAGGCAAGACAATAATGCATTTTACAATGCATTTTAAAGATGCACATACTGAAAGAGAGCCAATGATCCCTTATTCTCATTTGTTTCAGTCCCAAACAGTTCTGGCAATCTAAAGGAGAATATAGGCTGAGTTCAATAAAGTAGAAACCCCTTTCAAACATTCCAATTCAGTCTTAAATGTGGGGACAAACATAGATGGCTTCCACACCTTTCATGAATTTACAGTGTAAAAAAAGGGGGCAGCTCAGAAGCTTCTTATGGCCCAGCAGTATCCTACTTGTAACTCCCAGAACCCCCCAGAATGGGTAAAGTCATGTTCTTAAGTTGCTGTTTGTTGAATTTCTGTAGATGGGGAGTTAAGGATCTGGACATCTATATACTACTAAAACTCTTGTGTCTGTAACCTTCAACAAGGTGAAATGGTGCATCATAGGGCAACAATTTTTGAACCAAGGTACCTCAAATGGGCTAACTTATAGAATGCATCCAAAATCTGGGACCCATGACTCCCTTGGGACTGAAATTTGGGAAATTTGTGGCTACTTCAGTACTGCTGTGCTGCTGTGCCACTGTGGTCAGCCCAGTTCATGTGACAATCATGGCATATCCCCAACCTCTTTCCTGCCTCCTTCTGCCCCCTGTTCAGCTGGTGGCAAGGCCCAACAGGTGAGTGGCAATTGGCTGCTTTGGAAAAGAGGCAGAAATTTGAAATCTCTTAATGGCTGTGGACATTGAGGGAAGAATGAGGAAGTGACTTGGATGTCTGCTGATGAGATAGGGCTGGCTGGAGGGAACTGGCGGTCGATGGGTGAGCCCTCTTTCTCCCTTGAGGGAGGAGGCCCTTGGGGAAATGCTGGAATGGGGAGTGGGGATACAGTATTCCTTATGGTCCATGGCTCCCTTTGTTCTATCTCCCCCCAGAAAAGTGGTAGGCAATTCTGCAGGTCAGTTGAGGAGGAAGAGGAGGTGGCAGCAGTGGCTTCATGGAGGATCTCCTGAGAGTTGTGAGGGGAAGGCAAATGGTGCAAGCCTATATCATATCTGGAAAGAGAGGGAGGGAGGGACAAAAGGAAGGGAGGAAGGGAGGAAGGAAGGAAGGAAGATTTCTGATGTTCCCTGCCAGCTTCCCACACACAAAGTCAATGGGGAAGCTGGAGCAAGTCACAAGTAGCTCACATTCCCATTGCTTTTTTGCCCTTGGTCAGTCTGTTTCTCTGTTTAGGTAAGGAAATGTCTCTGAAACAATGGCCCAAGGGGTCACGGGTTGTCTAGTAGAAGCTAAACAGGGTTGGGTCTGATTTGCGCTTGAATGGAAGAGTATTAAAATCCTCCAGCTTGTTCCAAATTGAACAACCATCCCAAGAGAAGAGAAAGAAAACTACTTCCAAGATTTCCAAGGAAACTACACTGGTGCATCCATGAAGTTGCCAGGACTCAAATTTAACTCAGAGGAGACAATGCCTTTAAAAAAAACACGCACACAACTACAGGGAGTTGCCCAGGCAGTTGGCAGAAGCCAAGACTGACTTGAAGGTACACAGGCTGCCCTGAAGCAATGTGTTGGATAAAGAGACTTTCAAGTGAAAAAAAATTAAATTTCTACATCTGTTCCCAAGTAGTATATTACTGGTATCAGTGAAAACATGGCAGCATATCTAACACAGATAATTAAAGTGTTCAAAGGAAATGGCCACATATACTTCCTCTAGGGGATAAAACAGATATGTATGATGAGCTGATTCTTTAAAGCCCAAGACAAACCAGTATGAGAATGTTATTATGGATATGAGGACACTTGAAAAATTCAATCTTGTGAATTCTTATTTTCAATAGCTTAGAGTAAATACCAGATCAAAACAGATTTCCTAAATGTTCCAGCAGAGTCCGTGGTTCAAAGCATCTTTCCAAATTATCTTTAACTGTATGTTGACCCAAAACATATTTAAAAATATTTAATTTAAGGAGACACACACACACACACACACACACACACAGAGGAAATTACTGGGGGAAAAGGAAAGCCAGGCTAAAGTAGAATATAGATCTATGGATAAACATGTGTAAAATGTGTTATGAATCTGAAAGAAAATAATTCCTAGCTGGACAAGTCAGAAGTGAAAGTAAGCTGGTGCAAAGCTCTAGGAAAGTATGCATGGGCTGAAATTGAAAGCTAAGCCAAGATAAAAACCCACTGAAGCAGGAAAAGAAACAACCAGGCAGGAAACTGACATTAAGACTTTCACAGAAATAACTTTGTTTTTATAATTGTACTTACTGGGTTTATTTGATAAACAAGTCTAGGGCAACCATACGTGCTTGATCAGATGTGTTTTCTTCATTCTTTTAAATCCTTGGCTGCCTTCCCACATTTATATTAAAATCATTGATAGACTACCATTCTGGAAATAGTTAACCCCATTCCATCAATCATTGGTATGCTTACCCATGTACAGAATGGGAAATGTGAGAAGGAGGAACATAATCTGTGTCAAACAACTTGATATAGGGATCAAACAAGCTAACAAAAACTGTATCAAACACTATCAGCTTCCGTTTTGTGATTTCTAAACATTTTCTCAGAACTATAGCATCTCACAGCATCCTGACTATGTCTTTTTTCCAGCCAAGGCCTTCAGTTCTACCTTGCATCAGTTTGCATGAATTTTGTGTTTTCACTATCCAATGACATCCTCCGAAATTATTCTTTATTATCTGTTCCTTAACTCCAGGGACTTGAATCAAGCTTTAACATTATCAGGATAAGTGTTTAGATCCTCCTTAAGGTGGAGAATTTGTGCTTTGCCGATACCATCACAACTGCTGATGTGGATTTCAGTGACTTGAATTATTTCCACCCACAAAATAATAATAAAAGTATGCCTGTCTCCACAAGGTTAACATTTTTTGGTGTAAGACTAGGCTAAAATGCTCTCCCTGCCTATAGAATACGTTTTTCAATTTTTTAAAATTGAATATAGTTTTGTTTTTTGTACAGAAGAAACTTCCAAGCAATTTCAGTAATAAAACGTGGTGTTCTTCTTCCTAACATTTAGCAACTCTTGTTCCTAAATGTAGAACCTATGAATGAATGTTGTTGCCTTCTATCGTATCTTCAACATGAGGTAGAAGTGACCCTTAACTTCTGTGGAAAAAGAATTTACCTCAGATTCAGGATTATATGTGAGGGTTCCTGCATTGATCAACATTTAAATGACTAAACCAAAGAAATAATTAAAGAAATATTGCTTTTCACGCTTGTATTCAACTTAGCTCTAGCTGAATCAATTTTTTGCTTTCCACGATACCAGAAGGTAACAAGATAGCAATCTGTAGAGTTGGGCATCATCCAAGATCCAATTTGAATCGCTGATTAGATTTTAATTGTTAATTCAAGAATCCTATCAGTTGAGTCAGAGAGTCGATGCAAATAATCAAATTGAGTTGATTCTATTTTAGTAAGTGTGTGTTTTTATTAAGATTATTGCAAAGACCACCAGATTGCAGAATCCATTCAGAGGTGCCTGATTCAATTCAACTCAACTCAATTCAATTCAATTACCAGTTTGATTTGATATATTCACACAATTCAGTGATTTGATTCAGAAATTTATCTGAATCAAATCACTATTTATCTCAGGCAAGAATTTTTCTGACCGTCTATGCAGAATGGTTGTAAAGATTGCTAAGAACTGATTAGGTTTTCAGAATTTTCAAAAAAACAAAAAAGTCAAGAGTGAAGGTGGGACATGATAAGAATATTGATCAAGGTTTTTCAGGATGTTGGTTACAGATACTATCCTGCCACAGAGCTTACAAGGTAACTCCAGGGCACTTATAACATAGTAGAGTGTCTTCATGCATGTAGTCTGTTGAACATGCCAATAGAAGAGAATATCTGGAGCTCAAGGTTGAACTGCAGAGTCCTTGGGACTTTAGGCTGTTTGCTTGCAGACATTTCATTTCCCAACTAGGTAACATCTTCAGCATGAGTGTGGGGCTTGCTCCCTGTTTATATATACTGTCAGTTTTAGTGCTGGTGTGGTTTTCTGCTTGGTAGTTCCTTGATTACGGTATTGTTTTCTGCTTGATTGTTTGCCTGGTGTTAATCCCTGCTTATCTGGGTGTTGGCTGCTGGAGAGGACGTGTTCTGGTCTTTTTCTTTTCTTCTTAGCTTTTTTTTTTATTGTCTCTTTTGAATTGTATGTCAATATGGTTTATCTCTATGTGTCTATTAATGGCTGATGTAAAGCTTCCAGGAATTCCTAGAATTTTTGCATTTGCTTGGTCTAAGATACTCACAGTTTCCCAGTTGAAACTTTGATTGAGTCTGTCCATGTGTTGTGAGATTAAGGAGTTTTCCTTGTGTCTTCTTCTGCTAGTTAGTGTTCATGGGTGCGCTCTGCTAGTCTTCTATTTACATGCTGTCTTCTGTATTTATGTGCTGCTGGATGGTCTGGAGATTTGTGCTAATCTGGAGTTCATTGTGATCCACAATATTCTCTTGTACCAAAGGGTAGGAATTCAGAAGGGAAATGGAGATTTAGCTCAAAGAGATTATTTTATTGAATTGCCCTGAGAATACTTAGCAACATATTCTAAAAACTCTACCTTCAGTAGTTATGAGAGCCTATGTCTGCAAGAGTTAGAAGTATGTTAGAAGCAGGAACATGTGGGCAACTCCACCTTCAATGGGTCCATAAATTTACAGATTTTCATTCATCAGACTCTAATGTCTCATTGCTTTCTCATCGTTTTTTTCTTCCACCTCTATATTTATTTTCTAAATCTAAGCCTCTTTTAATGCTATTTTTGTA
Organism: Python bivittatus; assembly: GCF_059951505.1. Classification (NCBI taxonomy): domain Eukaryota; kingdom Metazoa; phylum Chordata; class Lepidosauria; order Squamata; family Pythonidae; genus Python; species Python bivittatus. The sequence continues at coordinate 12,390,141 of NW_028277053.1, forward strand.
GCCCAGTGAATGATCCCATTATTTGGTTAATGCAGCTAAGACAAGTGATTTTGTTAATGCAACTAATGTCTGCCAAAGTTAATGACAAAATCTTCTGGGATTAAAATAAATGGAGAGTAGATTAGAGTGGGGGGAAACTATTGCCAGGTTGCATTTTGCTTCCTTAAACGCCTTCCACTTTTCATACATAACTCATGTTTTGTTTTGCCTAATTTCAAAGCTTAAAGGGCACATCCAATTTCCCAATGCTAAGCCCTAGGAAGTGGTTTATAATCATGATGCATTTTTATAATGATATAACCCTTAATGAATTATTGTCATTCTTTAACAAGGTTTTAATGTGAAATTTCTTTGCCTCAGCATGCCACCCACTGAATAATACAAGTTAATGTTTCTTTCTGTGTCAATCATACAATAATGTGGTGTGCACCCTACATCCCATAATAAAACTAAGTTAAGTTCCTTTGCTTTTTTAATTCTATCTTAAAGGTCAGCCTTTTGAATATGTAAGCTGAGAATAAAGACGTGCTCTGGGGAAGACAATTAATATATAATTGAGGAAAAAACACCCATCACATTATTCAGGTGATTTTCAAAACACACGGATGTCTTCTGAGGAATCTGAGCTCAACTAAGCCTGGTAGAAGATTTATTTCAAAAATTTGATTTGAAGGTGATTTGACCAAACTGCTCTTTCAAATCAAATTCCAAATCAGCACTGAAATGAATTGGGTGCTTCTGTATCCAAATACTGATCAGATTTAGTGGAACAGTTTAAAATAAATCAATTTATCCCATCCAATCAACAATGCAAAATGGATCTCACTTTATTTTCACACACTACTGTTTTAAATTAAGTGCTGATATTTTATTGAGAGATATTAGTAGCATTTCTATCCAAGCATACACTGAATAGAATTGCTTTTACCTGGCAATTGGAAAGGTAAAATATGTCCATTTATCAGTTCCCAACAAGTGACAAGGTGCAATATTCTTCACTATGGTGATGTCAATTTATTCTTATTCAAACTGCAGTTCTGTGAAAAAAACTTCATTCCTTTTTGGGTTTTCTGAATGTTTGTGTACCTTTGTTAATCAGAGCTTCATGTAGGTCCTACTGATCTATAAAGGCAATATGGCTAAACAAAGAACACCAATGTTTGGTACTTCTTTCTTTTATTATGGTTGGTCACACAGTCAGCCAGATGTTTAGGCTGGATTTGGCATTTTTGTCTACCTATCGAGGCCTTCTCAAGGACCTGGGATAGGCAGATGTTCTTGTTTGATGGTGTTAAAGGTATTGCTGCAGGATATCAGCTGTTCCAAGTAAAGCTGCCTTTTGCAATTGACTGGTAGTGATGTTGTCAATGCTGATGATGTTCAAGTGGTGATCCAGATGTTTTGGGATTGCACCCACGGTGCCTATTACTATCTCTACTTTCTTTTGCCACAGTCATTCTATTTCTATTTGGAGGCCTTTGTATTTTGTGATTTTCTCCAGTTCTTTCTCTTCCATTCTGCTGTCTCCAGGTATTGCAATGTCCAGTATCCAGACTGTTTTGTTTTTCTTATCAACAATTGTTAAATCTGGGGTGTTGTGTGGCAGGTGCTTGTCTGTTTCAATTCTTTTTCTTTGAGTTGTCTCACAGCTGCACCCAGAACTGCACTGTTTCTTCTTTGTCAGGTGTTGACTGGTTCATTGCAGTCTCTCCATTTTCTATTAATCCATCAATTTGATGGATTTAGAGATTCTGCCTATAGTATGCAATTCAAGCTTCATATCTGTTGATCTTCTTGGCTGTTATTTGCTGCTTTATTATTTCCAGTGCTTCTTAGATCTTCCTTGTTTCTAGGTGATATTTCTTGATCAGGTATTCTTTGGTCTTCTTATTCTTCAGCTTCTTTTCTTTCATTTGTTCTAGCTAGCTTGTGTCTGGTCTTAGCATGCTGAACTTATTGTCCAACCTGATCTAACATTTTGGTGGTGCACTGATTGGCTTTTTTTCTTGTTTGTTGATTGTGCATCCAAGGTTTCAGTTACAACTGCGGCCATGCCAGACATCAGTTGGTTTGTTTCTTGCAGTGAGCTGGGGCTTATATTTGATATTACAGTATTGGCATAGTTTAATACTTGTGATAGCTGTTTCTTTGTAGCAAGCTTCAAAGCAGGCAACCTTATGCTGTTCTTTTTGTGTTGTTCTAGATGCTCAAGTTTTTGTTTCAATTTTTCTTGTTTTTTAGTTAGAGGACTTTGTTCTTTCTGAGGAAAAGGCAGGGGAGAGGGTGCCTGGTTTGGGAATGAAAATTATTCAATAACGATGCTGGCTTCCTCTACTGCCATCTCCCTCTGGTTTGCCTCTACAATCTGAGCTAATTCTGGCAAGGCCTCAGTTTCTTTGCCCTGGGTAGAACTTTGCAGTTCTTCCAATTCTCCTTCTGTGAATGCTTTATTTCATATATTATTATTATTATTATTATTATTATTATTATTATTATTATTATTATTATGAATCAACATCATTTTAATATATATGCCACCCAAGTCCCAATGACTCTAGGCAGTTTCATAAACAGACTAATCCAATTTATGAAGTACCAGTATAAAAAAATAATCATTCTAATAAGTATTGTCGAAGGCTTTCACAGCCGGCATACGATGGCTGGTGTGGGTCTTCCGGGCTGTGTGGCCGTGGTCTTGAAGTTTTGTTTCCTAACGTTTTGCCAGCACCTGTGACCGGCATCTTCAGAGTGCAGGAGCACAGACAGGAGCAGTTCTCTCTGTGCCCAGGGTGATGTGACCCTTTTGTGGGTATTTATAGAGATCTGAGGGGGGGGGGAAGGGGGGGATTGGGATTTTGTCTACAGAAAACCCACCCACACAGACCGGTACCTACACAAAAACTCCAACCACCACCCACGTCAGAAAAGAGGCATTATCAAAACCCTCATGGATCGTGCCAGCCGGATCTGCGAAACCCAATTCCTAAACTCTGAACTTAACCACCTTAATTGGGTCCTACAAGCGAATGGCTACTCCAGGAATGAAATAAAAAGAGCCATCAAACCAAGAAAACAACATGCGACTGAAGAAGAAAAACAGCCACCCACCAACAAAGTATTCCTGCCCTACATCAAAGGGGTCACAGACTGCATGGGAAAACTGATGGAAAAACACAATTTCCAAACAATCTTCAGACCCACCAGAAAAGTACAAGAAGTGCTAAAATCAGCAAAAGACAAAAGGGATCCCCTCACCGCCGCAGGAGTATACCGCATACCATGCAGTTGCGGGCAAGTATACATCGGGACCACAAAACGCAGCATCCATACCAGGATAAAAGAACACGAAAGGCACTGCAGACTACAGCAACCAGAAAAATCTGCGGTAGCTGAACATGCTCTCAAGCACACTGGACACAAAATCCTATTTGAAAACACAGAGTTACTGGACAACACCAACAGCCACTATACCAGGCTATACCGGGAAGCCGTTGAGATTCACAAACACCAGCACAGTTTCAATAAAAAAGAGGAGAGTCTAAAAATCAACAAAACCTGGCTACCAATCCTGAAAAATACAGCCTGCAAAAGGTCAACGAACTCAGCTCAACCACCAGGACGTGCGAACAGTTCACACAATGAACTTGCTAATCACCCCCAGCAGCCCCTTGTTAACAATTCAATAGAAGAAAAAACCCTGCCTAATCCCTAGGAAGATACATACAGATTCTGACACCAAAACAAGCAGCCACTCAGTAACCCAACACCCCCCCACCCCCCCAATCCCCCCCTTCTCCCCCCTCAGATCTCTATAAATACGCACAAAAGGGTCACCTCATCCTGGGCACAGAGAGAACTGCTCCTGTCTGTGCTCCTGCACTCTGAAGATGCCGGTCACAGGTGCTGGCGAAACGTTAGGAAACAAAACTTCCAGAACACGGCCACACAGCCCGGAAGACCCACACCAGCCAATCATTCTAATAGTTTGATTAATTCAATTAAAGGGCCAGCTAGGGCCAGCTATGTGAATTAGGGTAATTTCTACCAGTCCTACCTTAATTAAAATTCACAGACTTTGCCTTCTCTCATTATGGCGAAGTTCTCACCAAACAGATTTTAGAGGCATATAATGTTCCACTCAAAAGAAATCTCTGAAAAGCTCTGTAAAAAATAGTTAATGACCATCAGGCTTGAAAAGGTTACAAACCTTTCTGGGTCTGCACTGATCTGTAATCAGAGACATAGTCTTGAAATAGAGGTGGTATAGAGGAGGTTGGGGACAATACCACATTTTTGAAAGAGAGCCTTTCCTGTCAAAATCATAAGCACAGCAAAACATTGTCCAGGAAGTCACAAAGAAAGCTGGAACAAGATCTAGGGATTTGAAGACCACCCTCATCTTGGGCGAAATTAGTGTTTATGACTCCCCATCAGAAAAACACTGGGCAAAAATAGGATTCATGATAGAACCATTGGTCATTAAGAACATTGTTGCTCATCTCAAGTTTGACAAAATGCACCTAGACTGCTGGAGGAATTTTCTACAGACAAATGACTCAAAACATTTGGGGGGAGATTGGTGTCACTATGTCTGATGAAAATTACACATTGCATTCCATAATAAGAACTTCCTATCAAGCATGAAGGTAATACTGCCATGCTTTGGGGATGTTCTGTTGTCTCAGGACTGGAACAACTTGACACAACGGAAACGAAGAATGAATTAATAAGCTGAAATACAAGTGAAACACACGGTAAAAGAGTGATTCCAAGGATTAAAAATCTGCAAGAGAAGAACAAATTCTATGTTGGGAATGGTCAAATTCAGTCCCAAACTCTATAGAAATATTGTGGGGGCTAGAAATGAGCACATCATCCTAGAAAATAGTTGTAAGTTATTGAGTTGAAGCAGTTTGCCATAAAGGAATGGGCCAAAATGTCTATTCAGTGACATGTCAGATTACTCATCAACTACAGGAAGTGTTTGGTTGCAACTGTTACAAGTAAAGATGGTGTAACTAGCTACTGAATCTTAGTGGCCTTTATACTGGCACATCATATGATGGATCATTCTGTTTATGAATTAAAAAAACAAAAACAAATAAGCAATACATTTGAATGTTATTGTTCATTCAGATTCCCTTATATTACTAGGACCCACATGAAGCTCAGTGACAAAGATATGTAAAAATGTAGAAAATCAAAAAGGGGACAAAATGTAGTAATTGTTTTTACATTTACATCTCCACATGAACATTGGTACTTGATACTTGCAAATCTGTGATGTTAATTGCCCACACAGTTCCTTTTTTCTGCTAATCCACACGGGGCTAACCACTTCAGCTTCTGTCTGTCCCCTGAAGTGACACCGTTCAGAGAGGAATGTAAACACTGTGGAATCACTTTTATTAAGAGAGGTTTTCCAGAGGTATACATACTCAGCACATCCTTTGCAAATCACTGTCCCTTTGAAAGCTTCTGATTTACAGAAATGCCCATCAAATTATTGGAATAGAGAACAAGAGACAGAGAAATGTTTGGTCCATCCTTTGTCCTTATTGGTTCTTTCTCCCACCTTTCTTTCATATGGGACTTGTTTTCCCCAGGGTTGTTGCTATTTTTCCAAGCAGGCATCTTTCTAATCCGTTTCTTACACCAAGTGTTTGAGCCACCTAAAACAATAAATCAGGGGGAAAAAAGACATATTAATTCAGAAAGTAAAATAGGACAAGATACAAGTGGAAAATACCATGAGTGGTATGTGAGAGAAAGCTGTGTATTGCTGATGCAACATTTATAATTATGTGTAAGAAACTTGGAGTCTGTGACTATTGGGGCTTTCAGACAAAACTTTTAACTTTTAATGCTTGGATTTTGAAGCGTACATCTCCACAGAGAAGCAGATGTATTTTCACAGAACAGCATGAATCAGGACTTTCTCAGCAAAAGAAAGGTATGAATAGGTACTGCTATGATTCAAGCCACATTTATTCTAATTATGCATACAAATTGCCAATTATTGAAATAGTTAGTTGTTTGCACACTCAGACTGTAGCATGGGGACACATTTTGGGGAAAATACACTCCTGTATCTGAATTTCAAAGAGAAAGGCAACAGGAAAAGCCTGGCTAGCAGTATCCACCAAGGTTGGAGTGGGTGCTTCACAGATCTTGCTTGTTTTTTTTAAAGGGAAAATAAAATAAATTAAGAAATGCAGAATCCGAACATCTCCAAGATCATTTATTTTCCAAGGTTAATATCACTGATGCACCTTTGCAACCTTTAGGCAATTTGAATCTATATGAGAGAGTTTTTGCAAACATATTTACAATCATGTAGAACAAAAGAGGTAAGCCTTTGAGCTGTGTCCCATTTGTAACTTATACAGAATTTGGTGATCAAAACTACCACCTGACAAATGGGAAATCCAGTTTTGGGTAGGGGTTAGGGAGTTGGACATGGAAGTTCCAGGTTCTTGGCCATGAAGCTTAATGGGTTACCTTGGATCACCAGTCCCTCTCTCTTAGCCCAACCTACCATACAACAGGGTTTTGAGAATAAAATGAGGGGAGACTTTCATGTGTTCACCTTCAGCTTTCAAAGCTGAAAGCTGAATAATAGGTTCCCTGAAAATACTTTCATACATGAGTGTGATTTACCAGGAACAGAAAATAGGGAAAATCCTGAATAAAGTAGAATTGTGGAATTTTTGCTCAGAACATTAAATGGGAAGAGAAAGGAGCAAGAAACCATCACAATGGTAGATACAGAGCAAATCAAAGAGCCAATAAATCTACTTTCAATCTGTAATCCTATATTCAGTTATTTCAAAATAGCCCAATTGAATTTACTGTGACAGTTTATGGAATAGAAATGATTGCTATTGGTATTTAATCTGATCATGTTTAATGACACTAACATCTAACCATGTAAAATGAAACATCCATTTAACGAACCAATTGGGGGAAGGGGGTTTTGTTGTTTCCAGATGTCTGTTAAATCACAATTTATGTCACCTGTAATGATATATATGTCATTTGCATAGTGGTGTCATTACAGAAATGTCATAAATTGCATCATTCATGGCAATTTGCGTCATTTCCTAAATGGTGTTCATTGATGTGAGTAATGTATTTTACAGATTTACAAATGATGTAAATTGCCACAAGATACGTAACATGACATAACATTAATGTAAGTTTAATGGAATCCTTAGAGTAGTCAGATGCAATGGACTTGTCTGTTATTTTTAAGGGCATGTTTGAACAGATCTATGGACCATTTGCTTTTGAAGTCCACTAAATGGACGCCTGTTAAATCAAACTTTCACTGTGTGCAGATAAATGCAAACATAGACATAGACATAATTTGTTATGGTTACTTTACCTTGCATAGAATGCAGTGTTCCAAGTCTACTTATTTCAGGGAACTGAAGTACCTTTAATTCAGCGCAGACCTAGCTAAATGTCTTTGACTATGCAGAACAATAAAAACTCATGACTGATCATCAAAATCACATCCCACTTAAACACACACTCTCACATTTGCAAATAGCTTGGCACGCACGATCACTTCAATTGGCATCCCATAATCCAACTGTTCCCTTGACATAAAAATATCCCCAAACAAAGCAGAAGTCACTTCCAGACAGAAACAAACAGTGTGTGTCAATGTATGTTTTAGACACTGTCGTTTGGAAAGTGCCAGAATCCTTCAGCACTTTTATCAGCTAACACTCTCATGTCAATCATTCACCATCTGGCACATGGGGGTCTTCATTCGTTCTGAAATCGCCTGACCTTGGGCCAGGCTTCAGCAGACAGGTAGTTTGTAACCCTTCACTCTTGAAATTAGTATTCAGGATACTACTTAAACCGCAGAGCAAATTTGGAGTTCATTATTAAATGAGGCATATGTTACTACACTCATAACTGATTCAGCTGAGTTATTTTTAGTTTGACCTTTTCGGTATTCATCAAATCAGCTTTGAAACAGACATTGAGGTACCCTTTTACTGCGGGTATAAAAATTCAATAGGTAATAGAAGCCTGTGCATGTGGAGGTGTGTAAGATTTGTTTGGCCAGATTATATACACATACATACCTATGTACTACAATGCTGGAAAATCTTACACACCTGCACATGTACAATACACACACACTACTTTTTTCAGTAGATATGAGCTAAGTTTAGATCTTCCTGATACAAATGTTCATATATTTAGCTACAGAGCCATGATGCATTCTACACAGGACCTCTGATAATGAATCCATGCTAATGAATGGCAAGGGTGTTGCAGTCCTCCTGCATATACTCCAAGATACTTCCTCATCACAAGTGTTCAACTTTCTTTTCCTGAGACAAATGTTATTCTCACACATAGAACATGGCCTTTGGGGAATGTCCAAAAGCATCCAAGGGGCTACATCAGAAAACTAGGCTTAGATTAAAAGCCAGAAGAAATCTGGAGAGCAATAATGTCCTTTCATTTAGTTCTATGTTTATATTGTGATCCTAAATATTTTCATATAGCAGTAAGTTCTGGAAAACAAATTCTTGCATGTAGACAAGGTTAGATCAAAGCATTGTTTCCCACCTTTATTGTCTCAGTTGTATATCTGATGAATTCCTGAATGAGAATAACCTTAATTTCCTAGGCTTGAATGGTTTCAACTAAATTCAAATGGACTTTGTTTGTAATTTATTTTTTTTAAAGAAAGGCCAACTTCAAAGAGGAAGCAGACTTGAAATATGAAATCATTTTCTTAATTCAGAGCTTGCGGGTTTGTAAGAAATAACTTTATCTGATATGAATGCAGAAGATAAGATTTCCTTAAAAGCATTGGCTGTTCTTTGAAATTGAGCTGCCTTATCTAGAACTGGAATTTCAATGAGATTTCAAATTCTCAGAAGAGCAAAAATTTGCAAATGCTTCAGTGTCCTTTCAGTGTATCCCTGTCATAAACTTCTAAATTCAGTCAATAGGCTGCAAATTAAGAATTATATGAAAAACATTAATCTTTATAACACGGAATCCATTGCCCACATTTATTCTTTTTTCCTTTTCATTTCCTGTTTGACCTTCTACTCTGTTTTCTGCTGTACCAATATCATAACTAGGATTATGAGCACCTTGATGTTCAGAATTGGCTTCTTCTTTTTGTAACTGGGAGAGATGGTAATTTAAATTGATATGGTAGGTCCATTTTTCCAAGGGTTCTTCAGTAAAGATAACCTTTTATAGGCTGCCAACGGCCAGGCTGAATTTCCTTATCCCCATGGTTTACCCTTCATCTTAGATCGAGGAAAACAGAAAAGAAGGTGCTATGTAACTTTATACTCAAAGCATAGAAATAGTTAGCATTGATAAATCTTAATAAAACACAGCTTTAAACATCAGGACATAGCTCTGCAACTATGGAATCATTCATACTGAAAAAGTTTTAATGAGGAATGCCCTTCTTAAACCAACAAAGTCAAAGAAATGAAATTTACTGGGAAAGGAAGAATACAAAGTAATGAGGGAAGTAAGCAAACACACAGAGAGAATTCCAAACAAAACCATTACATTCAGCCTAATTACTTATTTTCTATGTGCATAAGATTGTGGATTTCAGCACATGTTCAGAGTTCATTGCAGAGGGAATGGTTGGGGAGAGATCATCTGGGCCTTCTGTTTAAAGGTTGTTAGGCACATCTTAGGCAATCCCAACTCTGATTGTGGCAGGAAAATTAAAAGAGAAAAAAGAAAACAGCATAGATATAACCATGTAGTTACAGTGCTGATACTGATATTATTGTTCAAACTGAGTTAGGAAAAATTACTTAGCCTCAGTCAGGTGTCTTGAAGTGAGTGTAACAAATTACACTATGCCTTGTGTGGACAGATGTAACAGTGGGATTTCAGTGTTCCTTCTGCATTCAAAGGGGGCTTCTCTGAATCAAATTCCAACGTGATGATGGAAAGCTACTTATGTACCTACAACAGCTCCTGTTTGCTCCAGAAAGAACCCACCCACCTTCATCCTTACCATTCCAAAACTCTGGAATAAATTTTGGAGGCTGGCAATGATTCCAAATGACAATTAGATTTGATTTTACTCTGAATGGCCATGGAGAGCTTACCTGTCGGGATTGGTGTTAGTGTAGTGCAGGCATCTCCCACACTGGTGAAAAACTGGTAAACACCCTGATGAAAACCATCCTGACAGGGACTATATCCCCTTAGCAATGAAACTAGCAATACATAATTCCATCATTATCATGTGCCCTGCTAAGGATAGAACAATCTCCCTCTTTTTTAGTTCAAGGATGAAGATGGGGACATAACAATCTTCATATTCAAAGTTCTTACGTTCCTTTTTCAATCTAAGACTCTAATTTAAGGATATTTATTCCAAATAGATGGCACCCGAGTCATTAATACTTCTTTTCAGCACAAATATGGCTATGAATGATGCAATGAAGTAAATAAAAAATCATCCTCCTGCAAAATTCAGATGAAATACACACACACACGGACACACACAAGCTCTCTCTCTTTCTCTCTCCATCTATCTGTTTATCATATTTTAAAAAGAGAAGGACAAAAAAAAAAAAAAAAGAGAGAAAAGAACTGCTTTAATATTGGACGGCTTGAAAATGTGAAAACACATAATAACTCCTTTAAATCTGAGAGTGTATATGTGTGTATGTACATAACTGCAAAAGTTTGTCATGCACTATTAAATCTGAGAAGTTGTTGATGAACTGACAATTTTCAATGAGTGGAAAGCAGGAAATATTTGTGCACTTCTAGAGTAAATGAAGAAATAATTAGGACAAAACTTATGATAGGCCATCAACAGCTAGTTACACATACTCAGACTATCCTTTGACTGCTTCCACCAGAGAATGATGGAGAGAGTACGGGCACTCTAAATCATCTTCTCATTTCTTGAAAATATTTGTCTGGAATCTGTTGATAGCCATTGTCAGAAACAAGGCGGTGGCAGGATCCTGAATGAATGGATTGTTCAGTGTAACTGTTCTTTGGAGAATCCCCATCTCTGTCTCTCTCTCATGAGACATTGTGATAACAATACATTATTAAAGAAGATACTTAGTACTTCTTTACTAAGTACTTACTTACAACTCAAAAATAACAAATTCAGATAAATTTGATTGGTCTCTTCTGACACCCCAGAATCCCAAAAATGACAAACATGCATCTTTTCTTATCTATTTTATAATAGATCAATACAACCTATATTACTTAAGGAAACATATCTACTTTCTATCTTATGTTTTACATTTCTGCTGATTCCTCCTCTAATCAAGGCCAGCTTCAGGAGTGAGATTTACCAAGCTTCTGTTAAGGGGATAGAGCAGTCCCTTCTAAGGGAGGATTACAATAATTGTAGATTTTTAACTTGGAAGAAAAGGAGGTACTGTAGATAGAAACGCCCTGCCTCTCTCACACTGATCTAATTCATGGATGTCCATTGAAACTAACTGCAAGGAGACTCACAACTGACAGAAGCAAACACTTTGAATTTGGAGAGTTTTAAAAGGAGGCTTAATAGATACATTGGGGATCAAGCTATCAGTGACTACTAATACTGATGGATGTTTATAATTTTCTGAATGATATGTAGAAGGCCTTGGATACTTTTTGCTGGGAAGTGACAGTAGGAAGGAGGTATCAAGTCCAGGCTTCTGAGCTTCTTAAATGCATCTGATCAACCACTGAGTGATACCCAATGCTGAAATAGATGGACCTATCTTCCTATGTAAGGTACATATATTCTTATGTTTCAGTGCTTCGTTTTGGATATTCTGGAATCACTTTGGATTAATGTTGGCTCAGAACCTTTAGCAAGTAAATGCATCCAAGATTTGGCTCCAGAATTTTGGAACTTGGACAAGATATCTCAAATGAGGCTACAACTGTAATTTTAACCCTCACCCTAACTTCGTTTCTTGTTACCATCCATTGGAAGACCACAAAAGAAAACATCTAGTACTCAGTAGCATTACCTGGTTTATTCTTGTTTTTGAGCTATCCCTATTAATGTTCACTGATTACACAATCTAGCCAATTTTTTCACTAGTTATTTCATTAGACTTTTTTCACTAGTTATTTCATTAGTAGTCTCCCCAGTAATCTATGAACATCAGCCCTAAGACTACTTCTGCTGATGATAATTAATGCACAATCAAAATTGTATAAAAATCACTTTAACCTATCAGTAAATGAAATATACTTAAATATGGGAATTATAAATGTTTCAGAATTCATAAACAGAAGTAACTGAGAATGTTTGTACAGTGGTTCTATGGCACTAGAATATATTTATTACAACATGTTTCTAGCATTAGAATGTATTTATTCCAATATGTTTGCATAAGATCATGATGGACTTAGTCTGAACTTTCCGTAATATAAAAAAAGGATGTGAGATTTATTTTCTAATAAAAATGTCAAACCATCCTCAGATTAGTCTTTTTAGCTTTAACAGCTAAATGAATTCAGTTTAATCAAAAGACAATTAAAATGGTATAAATAATTTGATTCTCAGAATGCTAAGTGAAATACCCAGATGGTGTGAAGTAAAAATTTACAACTACAATGTTTCTCCTTTTTTATATCATTATATAGATGTCATAGCAAATACAATCAAAATAGTATGGCTATTGTCCACTAAATGCAAACACTGAGTAATCAGGGATATGTGAACATCCTTTGGTGACTTGGCAGAGAAAGAGAAACGTGATAGGGAATGAACAGATGAATGAATATCTGTGGGCTAATTCAAGGCTTTTGCTATTCTTGAATCTCTGATTAATGCCATTAAAAAAAATATTATTCACACACAACAAGTGGAGATCAGTAGGTGCATATAATTCCCAATCAACTGAAAACACTGAATATAAGCTGAACCTTGACTAGCTAACAGGCTTTTATATATAAAATGTTGATCAAAAATTAATACTAGGCTATTGTTCTTAAAAAAAAATTACTTTTCAGTCATGTCTGGTTCTACCATAGAATTATACTCATTTTTAACATCATAGAAGGGTGACCAAATGGGTTATTTTAATGGCATTTTAGACATTTGTGATAATTCTTCAGGAGCACTTTAAGTGGGGTGTAATAGTAATAAACTAGATTTGATCCTTATATCTTTCACTGGAAGCTTCTAAGTTTTCAATTGTGATTCATAGTTTTGTGCCATGTGATTTATTAGCCTCCTGTGTGCATTAAAAAAAAAGGATAAAATAATGATTCATAAACAAAGTCTACCCAAGAATATTATGACCAAAATACAAAGAGCAGAATAACTGGTAGCAGCAAGAAGGTATTGGTTATTTTAGATGTTTTCTCAAATAAAAGATTAATCATGGTTAATCTCTTTATAAATGGAGATATTCAGAAGAATATTGAATGATAAGATTTATATTTGTTCTGTTGAATATATTTAATGTGAATGTAGTACACACTTGTTAGGCTGTGATATTTTAAAATACCTTTTTACATGACAACCTGAAACAACAGTTTAGAATTTACTGCAATTTTAGCAAAGTTTGTTGCCATATAGAGCCTTAAGAGGGACTTTAGGGCATATCTCGTGTCTAGGATATGAGTTACTTCTAAAGAAGTATGAAAATGATTGAGTGACACTCCCAGTGAATTACAACTTAATTATCCTCAATGAAATCCTATTTTGCTGTTTTGTTGAATCTAATTATTCAGTTCCCAATGACCAATCAATAAGACTATGCTTCATTGGTGATTCTAAAAATTAAGAAAATACCATTTGTATATTGCTATATCACTTGCAACATGGATTTATTAAACATTTCTCTGCAAGGAAACTTTTTATGAGTATTAAATTAGAACTTCTTCATATCTAAAAAGCCATTTTTAAAATGTACTTATCTCTAAATGATAAAAGTAATTAATTAACCAATTGGTTTCTCATCCCCCCTCCCACATTTTGGGTGGTTTAATAACCTTATTTACTTTGGATCTGTTTGCAAAAAGGTGCTTTGGAGTACAAGAAGGTATGTTTAAAAGTAGAACCTTTAAAGCAACTGCATCTTTTTTCTGGGATTATATGGCGGCTGCTGAGAGCAGCCATACAATCTCAGGAAATTCACATCTGCTTTAAAGAGCTGTAGACATATGCTAAGTTCATGTTCCCAAAGGAAGTTTTCTGAATTGTTTTTGCACAGCCCTGTAATTAACATGCTTTATAATACAATTGAATATGATCATTTTTATTGCAGGTAAGAACAAATAAATGAATTGGATCCATACAAGCAAGCATGTAAGGCCAATTTTCATAAGCTGAATTCCCCACATGGCAATACTACAATGCTTTATCAAAATTTCTGCTTGTGCAAAGAGTTAGAGTCGTGTTCAAGCCCTGTCTCTTATGATGCTTTCAGATGGTTTTATGATTTTAAAGATCTGGTGTTTGTAAAGGGGGCTTGCTGTAATCTTGTCATTCTAAGCATTTTTAAAAAATTCATTGACATTTTAAAATAAATAAAAATAATATTCCCATGTCGGACCAGTCATCAGTAAAAAGTGGACTGGCATTTTATAAAAACATGATAATTTCCCAAAGGGCTTGCTCTTTGTCACAAGATTGGGGAGATGTTAATGTTTAGCTTTAATCTAATACATTTTCATGGTTGGAAATAAAGCCCACCAGCTGTTTTTTTGCTACCTATTCCTTGGAACTTTGAAAGAAGTTTTAAAAAAAGACAGCAAACACACTCTTATTGTTTAAACAGAAAATGAAGTTTGAAGCTTCCCTGTAAGCAATATGCTTATTATAGAAAAGCTCACCTACCATATGGCTAGTTTAAATATACTAATTGCGTAAAGTGCTTGTGATAAAACAGGTGCTAAAACTGTGTTTTCACACCCCGTTGTTCATTTACAGTTTCCAAGAGGATTCTGCCTAGACCATAGAGACCTCCTGCTCGTTCTACAGGCTTCCAGCTGACACTTAAATATCTCCTGCAAAGCCCAGTTCAGCCAGCATCTGGCAATTTATTTTATCTTTTTATAGAAACTCTTTACATTATTTATTTTATTTTTTTGGAATGAGGAAAAAAGAGCAAACTGAAGCTGGAAAAACAAAGAACCTTGTGCTAGAAGTGAGTTCTATTATGAAAAGCTTGAGAATGCTAGGAAGCTGTCTCTGAATTTTTTTTTTTTTTAATTGCACTTTTTCTCAGAATAAAAATATGGAGCTTGTCCTATGGATGCAGACGGTCAACCTGTTTTTTATGCAGAGCTTGGCATCCTGGCCACCGTCTTGACCATACTGTGTGGGCACCCTTGTGCAGAGGAAAGGAATGATCTAGTCACAATGAATGGCAATTCCTGATAGGTTCCTAGATTTGCATCTTTCAAGTTCTACACACTTGAGTGATTCCAAACCTTAAACTTCAAATGAATGCAGAAGCAGAATTGGCTGTGTGTAACCTGATCATGAAGAAGACCCTAATTGTGTAAATTCATATCACATGAGAAGCAATAGGCATCCATGGGGGTAGGGAATGAGGAAGCAACAAAATCATGTTATAAAACATCACAAATTATGCATATGCTTCTGAAGTCAGGATCCAGATACATAAGGTCAGAGGCTGATCACATTGTTCCTGCATGCATCTTGTCACTTTTCCATCATAGATGTGAACCTATAAGCTGCATCTCCATAACAAATATATTTCAAACCGAAACCCAATGAATGGTGTAGGCAATCCTGATCACATTTTTAACCATGTTAATGTTTATATATTGCATTAATACATTTCATTTGTTAACACTTTGTAGCACTGAAAAAAGTGATGTCTAAGTTAATTTTAAAAAAAAAGAATTAGAGTCTTTACTTATTTTCTGCTATTTGGTACAGTTATTTCAAAGCCACCTTTGGTGTTGTCAGTAAATCTAATTATAAGAAAATAATAATAATTCCTTATGTTGATCTGAATTTTGGCTTTGATCTGAATACCAGAGTGTTGAGTGTCTGGGAATTATCTTTTAATGCATGATACAGGAATGATATGTAAGAAAGGTTCATCATTCTGAAGCCTAGTTTTTTAAGCATGATACTTTTCTTGCCATCTTAGGTGGTATCACTGCTTGATTGCATCTCTTGGAATATCAGTATCAGACCATGAAGTTACAAAAAAGTAATATAAATTAAAATGAAAACTGAAAAGGTAATAGTCTATGACCTCTCATAATCCCGAGATGTCCACAGCCCTGGAAAATGCAAACTGCCCAATATTATGGGATGTCACAGACAATCACCATTTCATTTTTCACTTTTTAAATTTTATTTTATTTTATCTGTTTTCTAAGTAGAAAAGTCAGGAAGCTGGTCACTTCCAGGACAAATGAGACAAAATGATGGAATTAAGATATCTGAGGAACATTGGAGTTTTTTCTAATGATGGATCTTGATCCTCCTTTTTTAATGTCCCAAGTTTCTTATTTCTTGAATTTTTTTCCTGCAAAATCTTTGGGCTGTCATCTCACCAGCATGCTCACCAGCTCTCTCCCTGACAGTCTCATAGGGGTTTGGGGTATTTTTTTCTCCAGCTGAAGAAGATTTATAGTTGTGGAGTGTGTACTTATTCTACCATAGACAATTTCCCTCTCTTCACAATTGTGCTGCTTATTACCAAAAACATCATGATGCTTAGACTATGCAGGAGAGTTTAGGTTCAAAAGTGGATAAGCATAAGTCAAGGACAGAATGCAATCTTAAACAAGCCATAAACAATGTTCATGGAATTCAGCAAGGCTTCCTCCCCTATTTATTGCATCAGAGGTGGGTTAATACTGCTGAGTCTTTGCTGAGTTTGTACTTCGGAAAGACCTCCCCCCCCCCCCCCGCCACTCCTGCTGTTGCTTCCCTTCTCCTTGTTGCATCCTATCTTCTCTAGTTGCAATTTCAAACAACCTGACCAAATATTTACCACTGCAATACAAAAACATATGCTGTTTTGTATGGAATTTTGTGCTCTCCAAAATCATTAGTGTCCATAAGGGGAGGACAAGGGGAAATTAAGAAGCATGTCTTACAATGTCATAATGCAAGCCAGGTGACTTACGCACTTGTGTGGAACATCAAGGTATAAATACAAAAGCCCAGGGATTGTGTTGTGAGGTCACAGCATGCTTTCATCATTTTTGCATCATTGTAGTTTGTATCAGATGTCTATTTCCAAAATATAGAGAACAGAGGTCCTCAACATTATTGGCTTAATGGTCCCATCTGACCATTTGGAGAATTTAAGAAATGGTTGTGGAAAAGGCTTGTCTATGTGCTTACATCATCTCCAGCTACCAAATTGGTATAGAAAGAGGAGGGATCACTGATGTTTTATGTTCCATCTCTATTCTGCTGCTGTGTATATAACAGGGTTAAGGCTGTAACAACCAAAGGTCACTTCCTTGGAGACTGTCCATGTTAATCACACACAAAATGGCTTCCAGTAGCCTTTGAAAATTTGGTGCCTTTTGATTTAGATATATAGATTGCTGATTTTAAGTTCTTTGTCCTTTTATCTCTTGCTGTTGTTTATGTTTATCTCTCTCTGATTTTCCCTGCTTTTTTGTCCCATTTCTGCTTGTTCACTAGTTTTGATGACGTTTAATAAATAACCATTTTTCTAGCTGAACTAAGTGACATGTGTGCGTGCTCTGACCTGAATATAGCGACTGACTGAGAATGTGCTGGATGCAAACTAAACTGGCAATTACTCACTGTAATTTTCAGACAGTCTATTTCCAAAATGAGGTTTTAAGAGATGCAAAGCCCCTATTTATTATTAGGGATTCCTGGTGCACCTGCATAACGTTGCTCTTTCAGGGGGCAGGTGGACACAATGCCTTGAGTTGTCATCAACCTCTGTTTTGATTTCTGAAGAAAGTCTGTGGAACACATTTCAAGGCCCAAGCTTTATAGGAAGTAAAGATACATTTCAAGGTTTAGAATGTATCTTCAGCTATCAAATCAGTCCAGCCAAGTAGTCCTGCAGGGACCAAGAGAGATTAACCCGCCAAGATGCAAAATTGGAGATTCTCGTTGTTCTCAAAGTTTGTTTGAAAGAAATTAGAAGTGCTATATATGTGTAAAAAAATAAAAAATAAAACAGTGATTAAAGTGTTAGCCAAATCTATTATTATCCACACATTCATTTCAAATAAACATATTACTTGAAGAAGCATATGTTTTCTATATTTTCTGATCTTTTTAGATTGGCATTGTTTTCAAACAAATTAACAATTTTAGATGGAAACTGATGCTCTGAAATAAACTGTTGCATACTAATTATTATGTAGTGTTGGAGGGAGTGTTCTTTTTTTCCCTCCCTTTTTTTAAAAAAGAACTAAATTATATTCTTGAAGAGTATCCAAAAAAACCCCAACCCTTGAGAAGATTTTTTAAATCACTTTCAAAGTGTGTTTGTCGAGGGAGGAGGATCTCTAGTGCTTTCTATGGAAAAACAACCTTCATTTACTAAGCCAGAAAATAACAGCTTATTTGTAATAGCACACTGTATCAACACCAGAAACAGCAAAGAACCACACATCAGTTTCTAACAACTATTGTTCTCAGCAAAATAAAAATGCACAAAAATATTAATATAAAAAGACGTTGTCACTGACAAATCAGGACTTGAGAACTGGCAATATATAACTAATTATGGGTCCATAATGTAGCTATTAATGCTGTACACACTTTGAAACTTAATGGGAAGAGACACACTGGATCTCATGGTGTCGCACTTTTGTATGAGCCTGGAAAAAAAAAGATGTAGCTACTTTAAGCAACACATGACCTTCTATTGCTTTAAAAAGTTGATTCATGAAAATTAATGGAACTTTTGAAGTATCTTTTTTTTTCATTGTTGCACAGAAGCCAGGGAAGAAAAAAAGGGGGCTGCATTTATGAACAGCAGACAAGAGTTGTGTTTGTTTCATGTATGAATCACTATTTTGGAATCCTTTTTGGCATGTGAACAGCTAGTGATAACTGAAACCATCAAGTGAGGGCACTGTAGATCTTCATAGACAGGGATTTCCAGTAGTCAGATAAATAATAAAATAAGTCCTTACCAATTGATCCTAAACTTGGCATTTCTTGAAAGAGATTCTCTCTGTCCAGTGATCTCCCTAAAGCCTTTCGAAATAGGGAACTTACGTTGCAGCAAGCGTTCCTTAAAAAAAAATCTGTTATAATTTGCATGTTCACACCAAAATTGTCAGATGGAGATGATTTGATTCAGGTTTCCAAACTGATTTCCAAAAGAGTTTTAGTTGTGTACAGTCATCCAAACTGAGAGAAAAACTTCCTCTTTCCTTTTACTGGTTTGAATTAGCTCTTTGAGTCAGGTTGAAAAATTGGAGATTTGATCAAAGAGTTTTTGAAATGAAGAGTCTCCAGACAGAATATTCACACAGACTTACTAGCTAAGATTTGTGATTGCAGTCAGTTTCTCCAGAAATAGGCCAAAGTGGTAAGCCAATTACAAAGGACGAATGCACAGTTGTCTTGATACTGAGGGTCATAGCCCTCTTAGTGGTGAGCTTTCTAGTCCAGAAAGTGTCAGGGAAGAAGTCTCTCCTTTTTAAAAAAAACCCAGAGGAGCAACATTCATACCAGTCATCTAACAAAGAAAAGAAAGAAAGAAAGAAAGAAAGAAAGAAAGAAAGAAAGAAAGAAAGAAAGAAAGAGGGAGGGAGGGAGGGAGGGAGGGAGAGGGGGAGGAAAGAGAAGAGAAGAGAAGAGAAGAGAAGAGAAGAGAAGAGAAGAGAAGAGAAGAGAAGAGAAGAGAAGAGAAG